>NC_047106.1:29701220-30001220 GCF_902500255.1 Thalassophryne amazonica
GCTGGCTGGACATGCCGCCAGCAGATGTGAACATAAGGGCACACTGCTTAATCATTCATGTCGTTTCATGACTGTATATCTGTGACCATGGGTCATCTACAGAGGAACAGACATATCATACTTGCATTGCCCGCTTGATAAAAGGGATTCAATAAAATGTGGTGTTTTTATATGGTGTGTGGTTTTATTTTTTCTTAAATACGTCCATGTCCTTCTTGATATCAGGCATTTTCTCACACCTTTTACAGGACAGCGATAGTAGCTCAGTGGTAAACCTTCTGGCTGGCAATCAGACCTTTTGGAAAGTGCAAGTTCGAATTCCGTGGGTGGCATGTATTTTTTTTTCACAGCTGTTGTGCTCGCACTGTGTTCCCACGTGCACGAGACCACCACAGTATGTATTTTTTAATTTATTTTTTCTTCGCAGCTGCTCGCACTGTGTTCCCCCGTGCATGAAACCATTGCAGCGGTATCATTCACGCCTGCCTGTCAGCTCGATGTGTTTGTGGTTCTCTCATAAGAGCTGTTCCGCCGAGAGTCACCCTGAGTTGTACTATGTGTGAAGGGCCCCTAAAGGTGCTTCCTGACAAAATGTTTTGAACAAAATTTATTTTGATATGACTATTCTAATCACTAAGGTTGAGCATAAAGCATTTTTTTTACGAGCACGATCCGAATAAACTCATCAATATCTGTGCTCGTGCTGAAGGAAAATTCTCATTGGCTAGCTGACTGTCTTCATGCTCTGTGATTGGCCAGTCTCACACAGCGCCCGCCTCTCACTACACAGACACGTCTGTCTGCAGCTTCTCTCACACACAGACAGGATCTCTCTGTGCTTGGCTGGATTCTGCCTCACGTTGCTCTGTCAGTACTCTAAGTTTTCTTCAGCTCGCCTCTTTTTCAGTTTGCCTGATATTTAAAATTACTTGGTGAACTTGTTTCGTATCTTACGCAATGCTTTTGACAAGACAGAGCTGAAAACAGCTCCTGTCGCGTCGGTCACTGCCTCCACTCTGGTCTTTCTTTTTTTTTTACCGTTTGTTTGCGATATGAAGTCAGTTCGAAAACTTTGCTCCCACTGAACGCAGTGCTTTTGAGAAGAATACAGTGAACAAGGCTGACATTATTTCCCTGTTTGCCATCACTGGATGTTTGCATGAATCACCAAGTTCACACAGATCATTAAACAATGCAGTTTTACAGACCACTTACACACATATAGCTGAACACACAAAGTAGACTATATTAATATTTTTATTGTATATGGCTGCATGCAGTATCTGATACTTTCTCAGGATTAAGGACCATTACAACCGGATTAAAGACGGCCCACAGCGGCTGAGGGCAAAAGCAAGTCTGTGTTGGAAGTCTCCCGGGACATGTCTTTCACCATTCAGAAGATTCAGACGGCTTTCGGTGGCTTTTTAGTCGAGTGAGTATCCGAGAAATTGTGGAGAGCTGGGCATGTCAACATGTCCCATGAGACTTCCAACACGGACTTGCTTTTGTTCTCCGCCATTGCGGCTTCGTCCCGATGCGTGAATTCCGCCGCACGTCTTTCATTACAAAATCTCCTTTAACAGTGGAATGTGCCTAAAAATGGCTATGCCACCTCTTCCGCAATTTCTCTGGGTCACACGACGTCCTGGATCAACACAGCCTTCACTTTGGAAATGATCTGGTCATTTCAGCCTGTCACTGGCCGCTCGGAGCGCGGTGCGCCCTCAGCCACTGTGGGCTGTCTTTAATCCGGTTGTAATGGTCATTAATCCTTGTGATGCCCATAGAATCTTCACCGAAAGCCATCTGAATTTTCCGAATGGCTTCCACCTGGCTGTCTCTCACAGTTTCTGAAAAAATTTGATGCAGCGCTGCTCCAATCGTTCAGACATTTTCCTGACAATGAAAATCCGACGAGGGGCGAGGACCAGTGCTCACTCAAAGCCTGCCCACAGGCGAATGACGCAACCAACAGGCATGAAAAAACTCACGCATGCGCACGAAGGTTCAAGCTTATCTGATGCAAGCGCACATGATTCAAATCCATATAGTTTTTGCAAAAAATAAAAAGGTCCGTTACTTTTCTAACAGACCTCGTAAATTCAAAGTCAATTCTGAGGCTGTTCTGTTGTCATTCATACACTTAAGAATATTCATGTTCTGAGTTCATTAAAAAACAAAAAAAAAACTTGTTCTGTGAATAGTTCTCTTACTTTTGTAATGAAAAAAAAAAAACATTGATTTGAAGGCTGTTCTGTAAATAGCTTTCAAATAAACAATAAATATAGCAACTTCTGATCAATCCATATCAATTTCAGACTTTAAATAATGTACTGATTTAAGCCCCAGCAATTTCAGATTAAACCACGCCCACTTCCAGTTTAGGCCCTGCCCACAACAAGTACAGATATGGATACAGATAATTTAGATGGTTGAACAGATACAGATAGTGGTGTACTCGCATATCCCTACTAATCACTGCTGCATGCGGGGTGGAAATTGCAATGGTTGAGCATATTAGCGCAAACAATCAATAGTAATGTACCTGTTAAATGAAATATAAATTGAAACAAAAATCCTTTCTCCTTTAATTGACTATACAGGAGAGATAAAAAGTATTACATGTCACACTGTCTACCTATTTGGTGAAAACAGTCATGAGGAGTGGTGGTTGGTTCCGATTTTCTTCACCTCCGGGAACTAACGTTGATGCCACTCAACACCTTGCAGCAGGTATGGGCACTGCTGTTCATCCATCATTAGGATCTGATTGTAATCCTCCAAGTGCAACTCCTTGCTCAGCAAAATCATTGACAGCAGCAATATTATCCAGGACCTGCTGTGAGAACTGGAATGATGAGTCATCCTCCCACTCTGAGGTGGTCCTTGATGTGGAAGTCCATGTTGATGTTGATTGCTTCAAAAATGTGTCCTGAGGCAGATGTAACAAAATCTGCCATGAATGAACTAATGTATCTAGTCCATAACTCAAAATGTCAGTCGCGCGTCACAAAAACAGGGCCCGGACCAGCAGTGGTTAATTTTTCAAATCTCATGAAATTTCGTCCAATTTATTGTTACCTCTAAAGAACCAAAAATGAAGAAGCACCTTGAAAAAGTTGGTTTGTTTTAGGGACCACCCTACTGGCACAAAAGGAGGCTAACCTTATTTTACTCCACAATACTTCAGTGTCTTACCTCAAAAATGGCAGCTATCATGTATCACCAATTGATAGAACAGGAAGTAAGGAGAGCCCTGTGGTGGAAGCGGGTGTTCCAGAACCAGAATAATCCATTGGAGATGTTCATGGATGCAGAACTTCAACAGTGATACTGCTTTGGTATGTTTCAGCCATGGTTGTAGCAGATGATATTCTGGAAGTATAAAAACCCAGAAGAAAAAAAAACTGTTGCGCATTGGAGGAATTTCTTGGCAACAGCACTCTTGAGGCCACTAGCTCTCATCAACTAACATAAGACTGCTAATTTACAAGTTTAGCCATTGATGTGAAATGGAGATGAGACGGCTTATGTTGGGTGACAAACCTTAGTCAACTAAGTTTAGTAGACTAAAAGATTAGACTGCTCTATGAAACTGGGCCCTAGTCATGCTGACTAGGCATCTGGTGTCCTTTGCCAAGACAGTTTATCAGTACTGGCCCAGCTATAAAAGGGTACAAATCTCAGCTGGGGAAGTAAACCTGTGACGGACTGGTGTCCTATCCAGTGGAATTAAGACACTCGGCAATGGTCCTCAAGGCCTACATGGAGTTTACTTTTGATACAAAAAGCTGAACAGAATATTAACAGGATGCATGGCTTGTACCAGTCCAAAGCCTAGATAAATGAGGAGGGTTGCATCAGGAAGGGCATCCTAAAATATGCCAAAATTAAAGCTGCAGATTAATCAAATTTCCATACCGGATTGGTTGAGGCCTGGGTTATCAACGACCGCCAGCGATCCGGTTACCCAACAGGGTGCCGACGGAAATTGGGCTACTGCTGAGTGAGGAAGAAAATGAGGAAGACGTGTCCACGGATAGCGGGAGAAGAAGAAAACTAGAAGGGTGGAAGTGAGAGATGGGACTTTAAATGTTGGCAGTATAACTGGTAAAGAGAGAGAGCTGGCTGACATGATGGAGAGGAAAAAGGTAGACAGTGTGTGTGCATGCAACAGACCAAGTGGAAGGGAAGTAAGACCACGAGCATAGGCAGTGGGTTTCAAGTCATTGCATCATGGTGAGGATAGGAAGAGAAATGGTGTTCTGGTCATTTTAAAGGAAGAGTATGTTAAGAGTGTGTTGGAGGTTAAGTGAATGTCTGACAAGGGTGATGAGTGTGAACTTGGAAATTGAGGGGATGATGATAAATATCATCATTGCATATTGCCTCACAGGTATGTTGCAAGATGAAGGAGAAAGAAGATTTCTGGAGTGAGTTAGATGAGGTGGTGGAGAGTGTCGTCAAGGATGAAAGAGTGATGACAGGAGCAGACTTCAGTGGCCATGTTGGCAAAGGACATAGGTGATGAGGAATTAATGTGCAGCTGTGGTATCAAGGAAAGGCAGGTGGAAGGACAGATTGTAGTTGATTTTGCAAAAAGGATAGAAATGGTTGTGGTGAACACCTACTTTAAGAAAAAGGAGGAGTACAGGGTGACATGAAAATTCAGTAAGGTATATCTTGTATTATATTGCAGTTCTAAGGTGAACTATGCCAGTATACAAAGGTATATCTAAATATCTTAAAAGGAAGAGTAAAATAGGAGAGTAGAAAAAGTAGAGTAGAGCCACTTAGGTGCCTGGTCTTGAGAACCAGGGATAGTAGGTTAAAAAGCTTTTTTATCCCATGGGAACTCTCCCTACCCACCCAAGCAGCTCAACAAAAGGTATATATATAATAAGAAATAAGAAGGATGAGATGTCACAGGAGAAGATTGTTATCAAACACAAAAGGAACCAACTATTTTGTAAGCTACGATGAACGTTGCTAAGGCCAGCTAGATAAGCTAACGTTAGCTGTTAGGTATAACTAATTGTACCCCACTCCTCCAATATTTGCTTAAATATAATAATATTAAAAAGGGGGGAACAAGAAAAAGTAAAGCGTGTAGAAATGTATATGGAGACATAAGTACATATATTTTCAGAAAAGAGAAAAACGGTGGGCGTTTTAATCACCAAACCTGCAGCTGCTAGCGTTATACATCTTGCTGTTTTCTTCTTCTTCTTATACTTCTAACAGTATTCAGTACCTTCGCCCTCGTGTGGGAACACGTAATTACAGCTAATCATCCCAGTAACCACTTAAAGCGTTAAACATTAAACTTTAAACTATATATACGAGGTCTCTTAGATAATAAACCGACCCTTTTATTTTTTTTTTAACTATATGGATTTGAATGACATGCGATTACACCAATCATGCTTGAACCCTCGTGCGCATGCGTGAGTTTTTTCACGCGTGTCGGTGACGTCATTTCCCTGTGGGCAGGCCTTGAGTGAGATGTGGTCCCGCCCTCTCGGCTGAATTCCTTTGTTTCACACGCTGCTCGAGACGGCGCGCGTTGCTTTATCAAAATTTTTTCTGGACCTGTGAGGAATATCCGAGTGGACACTATCGAGAAATTAAGATGGTTTTCTGTGAAAAGTTTAACGGCTGATGAGAGATTATGGGGTGTTTCTGTCGGTGTAAGGACTTCCCACGGAGCGGGACATCCTGCAGCGCTTCCAGGCGCTGTCGTCGGCCTGTTTCGAGCTTAAAACATCCTAATTTAAGGCTTAATTCACCCAGGACATCGTGAGAGAACAGAGAAGATTCAGAAGAGGCCGGCATGAGGAATTTAGGTGGACATTCCACTGTTTAAGGACATTTTTTTAATGAAAGACGTATGCGCAAATTCGCGGAGTCGTTTCCGTGACGACTCAGCAAATCTGTGTGCGCCGCGACAGGAAAAACACCTCCATGTTGAAAACCATTTGTAGAATTCAGGCGGCTTTTAATGGCTTTCAACAAGTGAGTAACTGAGAAATTGTTTAACAGCTTGGGCATGTTCCAACTTGTCCATTAAGGTTTCCAACGGAGGTGTTTTTCCTGCCGCGACCCCCCGCGGTCGGGTCCAGCCCGACATGCGACTCTGCCCGCACGTTCTTTCATTACAAAATGACCGTTAACAATGGAATGTCCGAATAAACTCCTCATGCCGACTTCTTCTGAAAGTTCTCTGTTCTCTGACGACTTACTGCGTCAACAGAGCCTGAAATGTGGAAGTTTTCAACTTGAAGCGGCGAGACGCTGCCGCCTCGAAGCGCAGATCGCCGTCAGGCGCCGTGGACCGTCCTTAAAGCGACACTACCAGACCAAAATCTCTCATCAGCCGTTAAAATTTTTACCGAAAACCAACTGAATTTATTGAATGGTGTCCACTCAGTTGTGCCTTACAGTTTTGAAAAATTTTTTATCAAACAAAGCAACAGTCTCTGAGCCATTCCTAAACAATGAAAAAAATCGACAAGCGGTGGACGACTCCTCACTCAAAGGCTGCCCACAGGCGAATGACGTAACCGACAGGCGTGAAAAAACTCTCGCATGCACACGAGGGTTCAAGCATGTCTGATGTAATCACACGTGATTCAAATCCATATGGTTTTTGAAAAAATAATAAGGTCGGATACTTTTCTAATGGACCTCATATATGGTGAATGAGGGTGATGCAGCTTATTAGATAATTCATAGCTAATAGGCTAAGCTATAATTGTAGCAGTATAACTGTATAAACAAAGGCTCAGATACAGTAGTGTTCAGAATAATAGTAGTGCTATGTGACTAAAAAGATTAATCCAGGTTTTGAGTATACGAGGTCTGTTAGAAAAGTATCAGACCTTTTTATTTTTTCAAAAACCTGATGGATTTGAATCACGTGTGCTTACATGAGCCAACCTTGAACCTTCGTGCGCATGCGTGATTTTTTTCACGCCCGTCGGTTGCGTCATTCGCCTGTGAGCAGGCTTTGTGTGAGCACTAGTCCTCCCCCCTCGTCTGATTTTCATTGCAAGGAAAATGTCTGAACGATTGGAGAAGCGCTGAATCAAATTTTTCCAGAAACTGTGAGAGACAGCCAGGTGGCCACCATTCAGAAGATTCAGACGGCTTTTGGTGACAATCCTATGGGCATCACACAGATTAAGAGTGTTACAACCGGTTTAAAGACGGCGCACAATGGCGGAGGGCGCGCCGCGCTCCGACGGCCATCGACAGGCTGAAATGACCAGATCATTTCCAAAGTGAACGCTGTGTTGATACGGGACATCGTCTGACTACCAGAGAAATTGCTGAAGAGGTGAACATGAGCACTTTTTCGGCACATTCCACTGTTACAGGAGATTTTGTAATGAAAGACGTGTGGAGGAATTTACGCGTCGGACGGAGTCGCTAATGGCGCAGAACAAAACGCACCGCCGGAAGATTCAGACGGCTTTCGGTGGCTCTTCAGTCGAGTAAGTATCCGAGAAATTGTGTAAGAGCTGGGCATGTCACAACATGTCCGGTGAGACTTCCAACACCTCATAAGACCTCGTATTTCTATATTACATGGGAAACAAGGTACCAGTAGATTCAGTAGAGTCTCACAAATCCAAGAAGACCAAGCATTCATGATATGCACACTCTTAAGGCTATGAAATTGGTCTATTAGTAAAAAAAAGTAGAAAAGGGGGTGTTCACAATAATAGTAGTGTGGCATTCAGTCAGTGAAGTTGTCAATTTTGAGGAACAAACAGGTGTGAATCAGGTGTCCCCTATTTAAGGATGAAGCCAGCACCTATTGAACATGCTTTTTTCTTTGAAAGCCTGAGGAACATGGGACGTTCAAGACATTGTTTAGAAAACAGTGTAGTTTGATTAAAAAGTTGGTTGGAGAGGGGAAAACTATATGTGCAAAAAATTATAGGCTGTTCATCTACAATGATCTCCAATGCTTTAAAATAAAAAAAAAAAAAAAAAACAGACGCGTGGAAGAAAATGGAAAACAACCATCAAAATGGATAGAAGAATAACCAGAATGGCAAAGGCTCACCCATTGATCAGCTCCAGGATGATCAAAGACAGTCTGGAGTTACCTGTAAGTGCTGTGACAGTTAGAAGATGCTAGTGTGAAGCTAATTTATGTGCAAGAATCCCCCGCAAAGTCCCTCTGTTAAATAAGAGACATGTGCAGAAGAGGTTACAATTTGCCAAAGAACACATCAACTGGCCTAAAGAGAAATGGAGGAATATTTTGTGGACTGATGAGAGTAAAATGTTCTTTTGGGTCCAAGGGCCGCAGACAGTTTGTGAGACGATCCCTAAACTCTGAATTCAAGCCACAGTTCACAGTGAAGACAGTGAAGTATGGTGGTGCAAGCATCATGATATGGGCATGTTTCTCCTACTATGGTGTTGGGCCTATATATCGCATACCAGGTATCACGGATCAGTTTGGATATGTCAAAATACTTGAAGAGGTCATGCTGCCTTATGCTGAAGAGGACATGCCCTTGAAATGGGTGTTTCAACAAGACAATGACCCCAGGCACACTAGTAAACCAGCAAAATCTTGGCTCCAAACCAACAAAATTAATGTTTTGGAGTGGCCTGCCCAATCCCCGGACCTAAATCCAATTGAGAACTTGTGGGGTGACATCAAAAAGCTGTTTCTGAAGCAAAACCAAGAAATGTGAATGAGTTGTGGAAAGTTTTAAAGAATCTTGGAGTGGAATAACAGCTGAAAGGTGCCACAAGTTGGTTGACTCCATGCCTTGCAGATGTGAAGAAATCATGAAAAACTGTGGTTATACAACTAAATACTAGTTTAGTGATTCACAGGATTGCTAAAAAAGCAGTTTGAACATAATAGTTTTGAGTTTGTAGGGTCAACAGCAGATGCTACTATTATTGTGAACACCCCCTTTTCTACTTTTTTTTACTAATAGCCCAATTTCATAGCCTTAAGAGTGTGCATATCATGAATGCTTGGTCTTGTTGGATTTGTGAGAATCTACTGAATCTACTGGTACCTTGTTTCCCATGTAACAATAGGAAATATGCTCAAAACCTGGATTAATCTTTTTAGTCACATAGCACTACTATTATTCTGAACATTACTGTATAATATGTTATAGGTTTTTATCTACCCTATTTGTTAGGTTATGGTTAGCTAATCTAGGTAGAAGAATTCCATATTCTACATGTTTTTATGGGAACCCCAAACTTAGATATTATTTCTTGATGTCTATTAGAAAATCTTTTGAACTGAAGAACCAATTTGTTATACAGAAACCCGTGTTTAGCTAATCTACTAGCACGTTTTTATGGTGTCTACTTTGGTAATTATCACAGATGCGACCAATTCTGACTAACTGAGAGGTGTTTTGACGGGCTTGTCAACCTGGTTATACGCTTAGACAACCGCTTAGATGAACACCGTCGGGAGCAGGGCGGGGGGCATGACCGGGCACGAGCCGTCCCTCTTCCTTCTGGGTCCGAAAGGGTGCCATTGTCCCCACGCTCCACAGCCAGAGGGCCCCGTGTGGCAACAGCTCCCCCTGCTGACGAAGCTGTGGACACGAGCAGGGCCAAAGTAAAATCAAATGACAGACAAAGAGGCTGGCCCGCGGGGAGTTTTTCCTGTGGCTCTAGTGGTCATATACAGAGGAACTGCCCCAAACGGTCAAACTACAACGCCCGTCCTTAGGAACTGGGCTAAGGGTGGGCCATAACAGGCACGCGGGGAAGCCCCGTAGATCCGCACGAATCCCAGTCACGATCCTCAGTGAGGAGTTAACCCTTCACGCCCCAGCACTTGTAGACACAGGGTCGGAAGGGAATCTGCTGGACAGCAGATGGGCAAAGGAAGTAGGGCTCCCTCTGGTGGCTCTGCCTTCACCTTTGAAGGTACGGGCACTAGATGGCACCCTTCTTCCATTAATCACACACCAGACACAGCCCGTGACATTGGTTGTGTCTGGGAATCACAGGGAGGAGATTGTGTTTATGTAACACCTTCTACCTCCCGAGTGATTTTGGGTTTTCCATGGGTGTTAAAACACAATCCCCGGATTGATTGGCCATCTGGGGTTGTGACGCAGTGGAGCGAAACCTGCCACCGGGAATGTTTAGGATTCTCAGTTCCACCCGGTGTGACAGCTAAAGAGGAGGTCAAAGTCTGCACCAGTTCTGGCGCAGCCTGATCCTAATGGCCAGTTCACAGTGGAAGTGGATGCCTCTGACTCAGGGATAGAAGCCATGCTGTCCCAGAGCAGGGAGTCCGATAAGGTTCTCCACCCTTGTGCCTATTTTTCCCGCAGGTTGACCCCGGCTGAGAGGAATTATGACGTCGGCAATCGGGAACTCCTGGCGGTGAAGGAGGCTCTTGAACAGTGGAGACACCTGTTGGAGGGAGCGACGGTGCCCTTCACGGTTTTCATCGACCATCGGAACCTGGAGTACATCCGGACCGCCAAGCGGCTGAACCCCAGGCAAGCCCGCTGGTCACTGTTCTTCGGGCGCTTTGACTTCCAGATTACATACCGCCCTGGGACCAAGAACCAACGATCGGATGCCCTGTCCCGGGTGCACGAAGAGGAAGCCAAGGTCGAGTTGTCGGACCCAACAGAGACCATCATCCCAGAGTCCACTGTCGTGGCCACCCTCACCTGGGACGTGGAGAAGACCGTCCGGGAGGCCCTGACACGGAACCCGGACCCGGGGACCAGCCCGAGGAACAAACTGTACATCCCACCAGAGGCCAGAGCTGCGGTTTTGGACTTCTGTCATGGTTCCAAGCTCTCCTGTCATCCTGGGGTGCGTAGAACCATGGCAGTGGTCCAGCAGCGCTTCTGGTGGGCGTCTATGGAGGCCGACGTCCAGGATTACGTCCAGGCCTGTACCACCTGTGCCAGGGGCAAGGCCGACCACAAGAGGACTTCGGGACTCCTCCAGCCCCTACCGGTGCCTCACCGCCCCTGGTCCCACATCGGCCTGGACTTTGTCACGGGCCTCCCGCCGTCCCAGGGCAACACCACCATCCTCACGATAGTGGACCGGTTCTCCAAGGCGGCCCACTTCGTGGCCCTCCCGAAGCTCCCTACGGCCAAGGAGACAGCAGACCTCCTGGTCCACCACGTTGTGCGTCTGCATGGGATACCAGTGGACATCGTCTCGGATCGTGGTCCTCAGTTCTCCTCCCAGGTTTGGAGGAGCTTCTGCAGGGAACTGGGGGCCACGTGAGTCTCTCGTCGGGTATCACCCTCAGACAAACGAACAGGCAGAGAGGGCTAACAGGAGCTGGACCAGGCCCTCCGCTGCGTAACCTCCGCGCACCCAACAGCCTGGAGCCCATCTGGCCTGGATCGAGTATATCTGTTGGGTATTTTCTCCTCCAAACATTTTTAAAACCTTTAACAAGACAAACAGAGTCAAGAAACACCAGTGAGACAGAAAGTCAAATTTTACGCGTGGAGTGCAGTCAGGCTGTACACCAAGGCTACACTAAAGTCTGGCCTGCTTTTCCGCTCTTTTTATTAAGAGACGCCCTCATCACATAAACAAAAAACTTGTCCTAAGGGTGGGGGTGATGACGCAAGACAAGTTTCTTCCCGTAACATAAACGCATACATCAATAAGTGCAGCTGTAAGGAAGAACACTTTCTTTTACACAGGTCAGCACATCTCGTTCTCTGTTGCAGTTATCAGCTGTTCTGCATCTGCCTGAAGTGTCCTGTCCTTCACACTCCTTCACACTAAGCACCACATCACAACAGTCAAAACGTTCTCTTACTCCCAGTCGTTAGAGGCTGCGAAAACAAAGTTATATTATAATAATAAGTACATCCAGCCCTTCATTCCCAGCTCAGATTGACCCCAGAGTGCTAAAACAAAATTGAATTCTCAGGATTGCGTTAAGACAGGTGCAAAACAGCACAACACCGTTCTCATGAGAAAGAAGACAAAGCTAAAACAAGGTTGAATAACACGTACATTCTCAGGGTGAAGTGCAAAACAGCACAACACCGTTCTCATGAGAAAGAAGACAAATGTACAAATGTTTAACAGTGATAACATATATACAAAATCTTTAACATTCCCCTCCTGTTTATCGCCTGTTAAACATACAGTAGGCATCACTATGCCTACTGTATGGACAAGCCCAATGCAGTCAATCCGTCTCGTCCTAGGAGGTTAACTGGACATTGTGGTGCCCTTCAGAAATCACAAATCCTAGAAATGACACTGTGGAGCGGTGGAATTCACATTTTTCTGCTTTAACATAGAGGTTATTTTGTAGCAGAGTGTGGAGAATGGATCGGACCTGTTGTTCATGTGTCTTTAGATCAGGGGAGAAAATGAGAATGTCGTCCAGATAAACAAATAAGCACTTGTTCAGGAACTCATGCAACATGTCATTTACGAGATTTTGGAACACTGCAGGTGCATTAGTGAGTCCAAAAAGCATCAGTATATACTCATAGTGACCAGTTGGTGTATTAAAAGCGGTCTTCCATTCGTCCCCTTCATGAATCTGAACCAGATGATAAGCGTTCCATAAGTCCAGCTTGGTAAAGACCTTGGCTCCTAATAGCTCAAATGCTGACGAGATTAATGGGAGAGGATAACGGTTCTTTACTGTGATGTCGTTAAGACCCCAGTAATCTATACAGGGATGGAGTGACTTGTCTTTTTTCTCCACAAAGAAAAACCCCGCCCCAGCAGGAGAAGACGAAGGATGAACCAAGCTGGCAGCGAGCAACTCCTGTATATGAGAATTCATAGCTTCGCATTCCGGCACCGTCAGAGAAAATAATTTCCCCCGGGGGTGGGCGGGCGTAGTCCCTGGGAGAAGATCGATTGTGCAGTCATAATCACGGTGTGGTGGAAGCAATTTAGCTTTAGTTTTGCTGAAAAATGCCGCAAGGTCGTGATAACAAGTCGGGACCCCCTCTAGATCCGATGCATTAACACTAGAAGTGATGACTGGCTGAAATAAACAGACATTGTTACAGGCTGGTCCCCATGACTCTATCTTCCCGTGGGACCAGTCAAGGCGGGGTTTGTGACATTGCAACCAGGGATGCCCCAGGATTACAGAGTGAGTCATTTTATCGAAAATGTGAAAACTGATGAGTTCGGAATGATTATCAGGAATAGTCAGACGAACTGACTGGGTATGATACTCAATTTGCCCCAGTTGGCAACCATCCAGCTACATCCCCACCACCAGGGGGTGTGAAAGCCAGTACAATTTAAGGTGGAGGGACCTGGCAAGAGAGGACAGCATAAAGTTAGAGTCAGCACCTGAATCAATGAACACTGGACAGACCAGTGAGGTACACTCAACAAAATATAAACGCAACACTTTTGGTTTTGCTCCCATTTTGTATGAGATGAACTCAAAGATCTAAAACTTTTTCCACATACACAATATCACCATTTCCCTCAAATATTGTTCACAAACCAGTCTAAATCTGTGATAGTGAGCACTTCTCCTTTGCTGAGATAATCCATCCCACCTCACAGGTGTGCCATACCAAGATGCTGATTAGACACCATGATTAGTGCACAGGTGTGCCTTAGACTGTCCACAATAAAGGCCACTCTGAAAGGTGCAGTTTTATCACACAGCACAATGCCACAGATGTCGCAAGATTTGAGGGAGTGTGCAATTGGCATGCTGACTGCAGGAATGTCAACCAGAGCTGTTGCTCGTGTATTGAATGTTCATTTCTCTACCATAAGCTGTCTCCAAAGGCGTTTCAGAGAATTTGGCAGTACATCCAACCAGCCTCACAACTGCAGACCACGTGTAACCACACCAGCCCAGGACCTCCACATCCAGCATGTTCACCTCCAAGATCGTCTGAGACCAGCCACTCGGACAGCTGCTGGAACAATCGGTTTGCATAACCAAAGAATTTCTGCACAAACTGTCAGAAACTGTCTCAGGGAAGCTCATCTGCATGCTCGTCGTCCACATCGGGGTCTCGACCTGACTCTAGTTCGTCGTCGTAACCGACTTGAGTGGGCAAATGCTCACATTCGCTGCCGTTTGGCACGTTGGAGAGGTGTTCTCTTCACGGATGATGCGAAGGAGATGTGTTGCACTGCATGAGGCAAATGGTGGTCACACCAGATACTGACTGGTATCCCCCCCAATAAAACAAAACTGCACCTTTCAGAGTGGCCTTTTATTGTGGACAGTCTAAGGCACACCTGTGCACTAATCATGGTGTCTAATCAGCATCTTGGTATGGCACACATGTGAGGTGGGATGGATTATCTCAGCAAAGGAGAAGTGCTCACTATCACAGATTTAGACTGGTTTGTGAACAATATTTGCGGGAAATGGATATTGTGTATGTGGAAAAAGTTTTAGATCTTTGAGTTAATCTCATACAAAATGGGAGCAAAATCAAAAGTGTTGCGTTTATATTTTGTTGAGTATATATAATCTGACTTTAGCTCTGTGTTTATCAAATTCTGGGAAGATGGAACAATTGAGCTCTGACTCACCCGCATTTCCGTTCTCAGTTGCACGGGGCACCCCTGGCAGAACAGTGTGTAATTACATGACCAGCTTGTCCACAGTAAAAACAGAGTCCTTCTGCCCGGCGGCGCTCCTTCTCCTCGCTAGACGACGAGTCTGACCCACTTGCATGGGTTCTTCAGAGGAAGGGGAAGGACCGGAGCTCGGATGACCGGAAGCGAGTGATCGGTCAGAAGTGCGACGGTCCGAGGAACAGGGTGATGATTGTCTCGGCGTGGGCGGTCAGACAGATGACGGTCGGTGCAGATTGCTAGGGTGATAAGGTCATCCAGGTCTGGGGAGATCCACCACGATGAGCTGACTCTGTATGCCGTCGTTCAGGCCTTGGAAGAACACATCATGGAGCGCTGCAGGATTCCACTCACTCTTTGCGGCCAAGTTGTGGAAGTCTATGGCGCAATCGGCCGCTCGGCAATTGCCTTGCTTCAGCCTCAGAGAGCATGCCGCCTCGAGCCCCGGAGAGGTTTGTTGGAAAACCTGCTAGAGTGACTTGATGAAGGCTGCCAGGGAGGAGCAAGATGGTGCTCCTTGGCTCCATTCAGCTGTGGCCCATGCAGCTGCCCATCTGGTGAGGTGAGTGATGACGAATGCTATCTTCGACTTGTCAGTCGGGAACATTGGCGCCATCAATTCAAAGTGAAGTTCACATTGCGTTACGATGGGCTTGACGTCTCCAGACTCACTGGAAAAACGCTCGGGTCAGGAAAGCTGATTGCAGACTTCAGGGATCGGTATGGAAGCCAGCTGGACAGTGGACGCCCCCGTAGATGGTGCGGCGGTGGGGGTCGTGCTAGTCGTGGCCTGATCCATCTGAGCGCTTATGCCGGAGTTCAGGGTGGTGAGGCAGTCCTCCTGCTGAGCTATCAGCTGGCTGTGATGACGTACTGCCCGCTGAAAAGGATCTGCGTCTGCTGCGTCGATTGAACTATCAGGTTTGGTGTACAGGACAGGCAGGATGCAAATGCAGGACGCAGGAACACAGCTTAGTGGCGTAAAATCATTTACTGGATTTTCAGGCTGAGGTCGGTACATGGAAAAGCAGTCCAAACAGAGCATCAGGCTAAAAGGCGTGGTTGAGGTACATAAGCAGGTAGTCAAAAAACAAAAAGAGGCAATCAGAGCAAGGCAAAAATTCACAAACAAGGCTGGAAAGAGGCACTAGGCACATCAGGCAAACTGTGAGGCTTATAAAGCACCCAGGTGATTAACAAATTTGATTAGCAAATACAGAACAGGTGTGTGGAGAAACTCCCAGAACCGGGGTGTGGCCAGACAGAGAGAGACACCCACCACCAAGAGCCAGGAAGGAAAGGCAAGAAAACCCAAGCAGAAAGATAGAACAGAGACAGAACAAGAGACAGACAGAACACAAACACCACCCACAAAACCAGGAACCTGACAACATCTTGTTCTGATCATCCCAGCGCGCTAATGCTCACATTTTAATGTCCGTCTCCACGCTGTGAGTTCTACCATGGCAACAACTCCATCATTACTCGTACATACAGCACAAGTGATCGTCAACGGCACAAAATGGACATCTCAGATTTTTTTTTTTTTTTTTTTTGTGGTCTCAAGAGCACTATTTTAAAGTACAGGACATGACAGAAGATGTTTGTACGTACGTACACGTACACACACACACACACACACACAGAGAGAGAGAGAGAACTGAATCATTTCTGCTGCCTGAAGCTGTAAATCACACATTCTATTTTTAGTGACATCATTAGCCCGTATTGTTGGAAGAACACCTGACTCAACAAATGCTGTGACACGAGTTGGCTCATTTGTGTCAAGCATAGGCATGAGAAAATCATTTGTAACAGGCACGAATCCTCATTTACCTGCCTGTTCTCATCTGTGGGAGGGCTGAACGGAAAATGGGCCGGGTTCAGGTCATTTCATTATCAGCGTCGGACTGGAGAAATTTTGTTTATTCTGTAGAGTAATTGTCACGCTATCACATCATTTAAGTCTGCCTCTTTAATTACTGTTTGCTTTTCATTTCATATTTGAGACAAAGAACCAAACTCATGCCTGCTTGAGTTTTACAGCCAAGGTCAGCAGAAAAGCGCACCTCTTTCTCTGCCTTATGATTTGTCTCATTAGTATACAAATAATGAATGTTTGAGTACAAAGGTAAGAATATTTCATGAGGTGAAAGACGAAATATTCCATTCAACGAGCCTCGAATGGCATAATATCTTTTACCTCATGAAATATTCTTACATTTGTACTCAATGAAAAAACATTCATTATTTGTTGTATATAACATCTAAAATAGATCCTTGTCCAATAAAATAGATCCTTGTCATTGATATTTTATTAATTCATAAACAAGAGAAAAGGGACTTACTTTTTAGTGTGCATGACTGGTCCTTTGAAGTCTAGAGGT
This sequence comes from Thalassophryne amazonica, assembly GCF_902500255.1. Lineage (NCBI taxonomy): Eukaryota > Metazoa > Chordata > Actinopteri > Batrachoidiformes > Batrachoididae > Thalassophryne > Thalassophryne amazonica. Next base: position 29,718,200 of record NC_047106.1, read on the forward strand.
TGCAAACAGTCCTACACAAACTTTAAATAGCAGTCCAATCCAGTCCAAAATTGTTCTCAGTCAACTTGCAAAAACAATCCAATCCAAAATTGTTCGTGTCCAGACTGTCTGCTTTCTTCAGTCCAGCGAAAAATTGTGACAGAATGTCAAGCTCTTCATTTGACAGCTCTTCTACTTTAGCTAGAGATGTGCCAGCAAATACTGCAAATGCCTCCAGATGGCTTACAGCGTACTAGGTTTGTTTTTTTTGTGTTAGAATAGCACCGTCAATTAGCTTGTTTAAATTGCCGCCTGCCACCAAAACAAACCCCACGTTTGTTTTTAAGCTAAGCACAGTCTCTTCTAGTGTGAGCATGCGGTGGTTGTGGTACAGTAGTGGCTTAATATGATCCATCGAAACACCGTTTCACATCGATAGCTAAACTTGTAGATTAATCTTCTTACATTTGTCAATGATTATAACAGGCATAACTGCCTAGCGAGCACTATTGCCAAGAAAGGCCTCCAATGCACACCATTTTTGTTTACTTCCGGGTTGGTTGTTGTCATGAACTATCCAGCCTTTGTTTCATTAACTGGCTTTATGGACACATACGAACTGCAAAACGACATACTTATGGTCCAGTCACACGGCACTTAACGAAGGGCAACGAAGCCCAAACAAAACAAGAAATCTGGACTTTTGTTGGCATCGTTTAACCTTTGCACAGCTTCGTTCCTGTAGCTGGCTCTTCGTAAGGATTTTTAAACTGTTGAAAAATTTGAACGAAGGGCAACGAAAACTCTCCGCCTCTCCGGGAGAGGCTGGGGTCGTATTGCTTATTGCTCCCCAGCTCAAGTGTTGGAGTTCACTCCGGTGAACGAGAGGGTCGCGTCCCTACGCCTTCGGGTCGGGGACAGGTCTCTCACCGTTGTCTCGGCCTATGGGCCGAGCGGCAGTGCAGAGTACCCGACCTTCCTGGAGTCCCTGGGAGGGGTACTAGATAGCGCTCCGACTGGGGACTCCATTGTTCTCCTGGGGGATTTCAACGCCCACATGGGCGGCGACAGTGAAACCTGGAGGGGGGATGATTGGGAAGCACGGCCTCCCCGATCTGAACCCGAGTGGTGTTCAGTTGTTGGACCTCTGTGCTAGTCACAGTTTGTCCATCACGAACACCATGTTCGAGCACAAGGGTGTCCATAAGTGCACGTGACACCAGGACACCCTGAGCCGGAGGTCGATGACCGACTTTGTAGTCGTATCATCTGACCTTCGGCCACGTGTCTCGGACACTCGGGTGAAGAGAGGGGCAGAGCTGTCGACTGATCACCAGCTGGTGGTGAGTTGGATCCGCTGGGAGGGTAGGAAGCTGGTCAGACCTGGCAGGCCCAAACATATCGTGAGGGTCTGCTGGGAATGACTGGCAGAACCCTCTGTCAGCGAGGTCTTCAACTCCCACCTCCGGGAGAGCTTCTCCCAGATCCCGGGGGAGGTTGGAGACATGGAGTCCGAGTGGACCATGTTCTCCACCTCCATTGTCGATGCGGCTGCTGTAGCTAGCTGTGGTCGCAAAGTCTCTGGTGCCTGTTGCGGCAGCAATCCCTGCACCCGGTGGTGGACACCGGAAGTAAGGGATGTCGTCAAGCTGAAGAAGGAGTCCTACTTATCTTTGTTGGTAGGTGGGACCCCACAGGCAGCTGACAGGTACCGGCAGGCCAAGCGTGCCGCAGCCCGTGTGGTCGCAGAGGCAAAAACTCAGGTCTGGGAGGAGTTCAGGGAGGCTATGGAGGAGGACTATCGGCCGGCCTCGAAGAGATTCTGGCAAACTGTCCGACGCCTCAGGAGGCGGAAGCAGCTCTCCACCAGCACTGTTTACGGTGCGGGTGGGGAGCTGTTGACCCTGACTGGGGATGTTGCGGCGGTGGTAGGAGTACTTCGAGGATCTCATCAATCCCATCATCACATCTTCCGAAGAGGAAGCAGAGACTGGGGACTCAGAGGTGGACTCATCCATTACCCGGGTCGAAGTCACCGAGGTGGTTAGAAAGCTCCTCGGTGGCAGGGCTCCTGGGGTGGATGAAATCAGTCCTGAGTACCTTAAGTCTCTGGATGTTGTGGGGCTGTCTTGGCTGACACGCCTCTGCAACATCGCGTGGCAATTGGGGACAGTGCCTCTGGATTGGCAGACCGGGGTGGTGGTCCCTCTGTTTAAGAAGGGGGACCGGAGGGTGTGTTCCAACTATAGGGGGATCACACTCCTCAGCCTCCCCGGTAAGGTCTATTCCAGAGTACTGGAGAGGAGAATTCGACCGATAGTCGAACCTCGGATTCAGGAGGAGCAGTGTGGTTTTGTCCTGGTCGCGGCACACTGGACCAGCTCTACACGCTCCATCGGGTGCTCGAGTGTTCATGGGAGTTTGCCCAACCAGTCCACATGTTTTGTGGATCTGGAGAAGGCATTCGTCCGTGTCCCTCGGGGCACCCTGTGGGGAGTGCTCCGGGAGTACAGGGTCCGGGGTCCTTTGCTAAGGGCTATCCGGTCCCTGTACGACCGCAGCAGGAGCTTGGTTCGCATTGCCGGTAGTAAGTCAAACCTGTTTCCAGTGCACATTGGCCTCCGCCAGGGCTGCCCTTTGTCACCGGTTCTGTTCATTATTTTATGGACAGAATTTCTAGGCGCAGCCAGGGTGTAAAGGGGGTCTGGTTTGGGAACCACAGAATCTTGTCTGTTGTTTGTGGATGATGTGGTTCTGTTGGCTTTGTCAAATCAGGACCTTCAGCGTGCACTGGGGCGGTTTGCAGCCGAGTGTGAAGCGTGGGATGAAAATCAACACCTCCCAATCCGAGGCCATGGTTCTTGACCGGAAAAAGGTGCTTTGCCCTCTTCAGGTCGGTGGAGTGTCCTTGCCTCAAGTGGAGGAGTTTAAGTATCTCGGGGTCTTGTTCACGAGTGAGGGACGGATGGAGCGTGAGATCGATAGACGGATTGGTGCAGCATCTGCAGTGATGCGGTCGCTGTATCGGACCGTCGTGGTGAAGAGAGAGCTGAGTAGGGGGGCAAAGCTCTCGATTTACCGATCGATCTACGTTCCGATCCTCACCTATGGTCATGAGATTTGGCTCATGACCGAAAGAACGAGATCGCGAGTACAAGCAGCCGAGATGAGTTTCCTCCGCAGGGTGGCTGGGCGCTCCCTTAGAGATAGGGTGAGGAGCTCGGTCACTCGGGAGGATGTCGGACCTCGAGCCGCTGCTCCTCCAAGTCGAAATGAGTCAGTTGAGGTGGCTCTGGCATCTTTTCCGGATGCCCCCTGGACGCCTCGCTGGAGAGGTGTTCCGGCACGTCCCACTGGGAGGAGGGCCCTGGGGAAGACCCAGGAACGCTGGAGGGACTACATCTCTCGGCTGGCTTGGGAACGCCTTGGGGTTCCCCCGTAGGAGCTGGGGGAGGTGTGTGTGGATCGGGAGGTCTGGGTGGCTTTGCTTGAGCTGCTGCCCCCGCGACCCGTCTCGGATAAAGCGGAAGAAAATGGATGGATGGATGGATGGATGGATGGCAACGAAAACCTCAATTCATCCATGTTTCGTTTGCTGTCGTTCTTGATGTTTTTTTAATTGTCGTTTAGTTTTTGTAACGTATTGTTTAGTTTGACTTTGTTCGACCAGCTGAATGTTTTCACACAGTGCAGAAGCCGGTTTGTGAGCGCCAAGCTGCTGCTGCTGAGTTCATGTACCGTCAGAAATTACAGGGCAAACTCAGCCTGTTTGCCTTGGATTTTTTTTATGTGGGTGGGGAGTCAGCTTCAATGGGCTCAGGCACCTATATAGGCCAGAATTAATTTTGTGTGGATACAATTAATTTTTTTGCCACACCCAACTGTTAAATTGAAACAACAAAAATTTTTGTAATTTCCGACGGTACTTAAACGCAGCGGCAACAGCAACTGCTGCATGCGCTTAATATTTGTATTAAATATAACAATATGAGTGTAGGAATGACAATCCAGCCCTTATGTACATATGGCAACAGGTAGACAATTCAAAGATTATATAAAGAGCTGTTCTGGAAGGCAGAACTGATCAGTTTACTGCTCTGATATATTCAATCATTATTACACATATTTATTCCCCCTTATAAATCAATATATATGGCTTAGAACATAATACAGTGATACAGCAGTGACCATGGCAAACCAGAGTTTTTTTTTTTTTTAATTGGAGCAGATGTAGCACGCAGCGTGTCGTCAGGCAGTGTGATTCTGATGATGGAGATGATCCCTCTTTTGTTCTGGAGGAGGAACCAGAGCAGGTGGTCCCACCGATGTACACACAGATCTCCAAGCTTCTGTTTGCAGTTTCTCCAGACTCAGGCGCTATGAACTCTGTCCCAGCGCCAAGTCCTGGAACTCAGAGATACAGACACACACTGCTCCAGCTGTGGCTCCAGGTGCCTTCGTTTAAAGTGTTGAGATTGTTATCTTTGGTTAAGTTCCTCTTTCGTCCCTTTTGCGCTCTTGCGTCGCAGTCTATTTGGTGATAAAGCTCTTTCATTCACCTTTTCTCAACGAATTGTGACTTTTTAAAAAACTTTTATCCCTTCATTCAGGAATCGTCGTGTGCTGTGTGACTTGGCCATTAGCTCTTAGCCCTAGCAGTTCTACTTACTACAGCACTTCCATCAAGCCTTTTTGTGCACACAACACTGCTCAGCGCAACAGCGACGCCCTGTGGCTAATGTGAGAACTGCCATACATATCATGACAGTCATCGTCTGCTGCAACCATGGCCAACAGCAGAAGAAGCTCTCCTTTTGGAGGAATACGAGTTAATGTAGCCGACTGAGCGCTTTGTATACGTCAAAAAAATAGTCAACTGAGTTTAGTTGACTAAAAAAGATTAGACCACTTTATGATACCAGACTAGGTGTGGCGTTCACTATTAGCGTACTCCACGTTAGAGTGCATCCTCAACATCATGTTTTGTCAAGCTGATCTTGTTAACTGTGTCTGACTGTGTCCAGGTAAACTGTCACCCCAACGGTGTGAGATTTAGCAGCAGCACACATGCTGCAGACAGGAAATTGATAGTCTTGTTGCTGCGTGGTGCCACACTGATGCCATTAGGGTCTGCACAGATCTCCTCTCATTATCATCAATAGGAGCTTGCAGAGAATCCAAATCAGCAGTCTTCTGACAGTTTAAATGAGTGTGGTCGCCCTGGAGCCATGTCGGAGGTGGAGGATGAGTTATCTCAGAGGTAGACTGCCCTTGGTGAGGCTCAACCTGCCACCCACAGCTGTGGGTGGCCTGGTAGATGAGTCATTAAATAGCCGTGGTGGCAGCAGAGCAGACATTACATTCTTCAATCATGACCAAGGTTAAAGGGTCCTAAAGGTATGTGACGGCTTAATGCGCTGTACTTGCCCTCTCCTGCTGGTGGACTGGAAATGGTGATTTGTCCGACACAGAACTGCTGATGGCTTTGAGCTGAGGAGCTATAAAAAAAATTGACACATTGAAAGCCTGATGATACTCAAGTCATTATTGGCCAACGCACCGAGAAGGATTATGGGCAATCACCCAGATCCTCATTTGTCAAGCTTTGCATAGGAAAGGATTCTAAATGCCTTTGCATAAGCAAAATTTAGTATCTGTGTGAACAAAAAAACAAAAAAAACAAAACACATTTATCAAAACAGTTCATACAGCTGTTAATAATCCCACCATCATGACCATTTGCATTCAGAAACACCATCAATTAACCATATATGGTCACAAAACTTCAGTTTGCTGTTGGTGTTCCTTTCCAGAAAAAAACAGAGCTAATAAAATAAGCTTTTGTGATGCTGAGACCCAGGTGCTTGTGTGTGGGCACAGCAGAGATGAGAAGTATGAAAATGAATAAAATAAGTGCGTCACTAGGTAGTGACTAAGCTGTAAACTTTGATGGTCTCAGATGATGCCCACCTAGAAGAAAAAGTTGCAGTTCATTGATGGGCCACTTGAGGCTGGCTCCAAAACAGAGGAAGTTCCCATGTATTACATAAGGCCGTTTTCCATTATACAGATCTACCACTACTCGGCTCTGCTCCACTCTTTTGTTTTTTGTTTTTTTGCTTTTCCATTACGGATAGTACCTGGTGCTTTTTTTGTATCAATTCAGGCGAGGTTCCAAGAGAGGCAAGCCGATATTAATATTAATGTGACATCAGGCTGCCGGCCACTGATTGGTCAGAGAGTGTCATCACTGGAGGATTCATGAGCGTGACATCCAACTGCATCTGACATGAGAATCAAACCCGCCATTTTTGAATAGTTGCAACAGCATTGCATTTAACGTCTTTTGTTGCACGCAAGTTTTTTATAACATAACTCATGCACAAAACCACACCTTGCACCATCGATGAGGTGTGGACGTTTCTCTGTTTGGTGGCAGATGAGAATATCCAGAGAGCTGGACGGAGCAACCCGTAGTGAAAAAAAAATATGGCTGCTCACAGGTACCACTGGACATCCCAGTAATGCAGAGAAGCTTTAAAGTAACTACAGGACCATCAAAGACCACAACAGACAGAGTGGGTCCAACCGTAAGGCTGGAAATGGTTAGACCAGATGGATGCCTTTTACAGGCATGGACTGGCGAGCAACGAGACGGAGGGTGGCCTAGACTCTGCCACAGCTTTGTTGGAGGGAAGGTGGTGTGACTAAACCTGTAGTCTGTTTGAAAGCAGTTTAACATTACTTAAGCCAATGGGTGGGAAAACCCATTTAACAAACAAGAATATTTCAAGTTTAAACGGTCTCATGTATGCAGACAGAGTGAACTAGCTAGCCCGGGCTGGCACTTATCTGTGTTATGGAATAGGGCCTATACATACATAGACGATGAAGGCTCTTCTTTCTTTCTCTTACTAGGTCACAAGGTTTTGTCACCAATAAGAATGTCTGTTGCATAAGGTTGGTGGGACAGGTTGGCTGCCTGAGTGGTTGCAACCCAAGACCCAAGGTGGTTCCTTGGTGTGGTGGATATAGTAGTAATACACAGCACCAGGACAGACTCCTAGACCCAATGTTACAGACTGTATTTTCTGGTACTGTGGAGGTGGACACATTCTCGCAACCAACCATCTGTGCACATCAGTCAAGATTGCACTGTTGTTGACCAATGCTTAGGCCAGAGCTCTGTGTGCCAAAGTGTGACTGCGTAGATGAGCTAAGTTGTGTATTTGTGGCTGGCTGACAGAATTCCCATTCTAATTACACACTGAGTAGATATGTTCAACTACGGTATGTTGTGGAGAAAACAGTGTCAAGTATATTGGTAGATTTTGAAGGGTTTTATTCCAGCCTGCAACAGTTTTCACATAAAAACAGAGCCTGGACAGCTTTATTTTTAAGTGGCTCCATGCATTTTATGTACAAGCCTACTGGCAGAGGGACATGGTTTGTTGCAAAGTGAAGTCATTCTTGCTAATGTAATTGGTTGTCAATGGCTTATTTTCCATTTTTGCAATATTTCCTCCAAGATAAATGCCCTTGTGCCCAGTGAATCCCACCCGTTTAATCAGACTGTGCAATGGAGGCACTTTTGTAACTGCACACCCTTTGTCTCTTAACTCTTTAGAATTAGTTTTTAAGTCTAAGAACACATTTCTCATCCTCTCTTTCCATTTCCTGGCATCTCTAAAGTCTTCTTTACTTGCCGTTTCCTATCTAGCCACTATTTCTTTGTTAAAGTCTCTTTGTAACTTTGGACTCCTTATCTAATCTGTACTTGGCAGTAAAATATGATATTCTTCCTGGATCATCTGCAGTTATTTTAATCCGTCTCCTTTGCCCTTAACAACCATAGTCTTGCTTTGAAGTTGGCAATGTTTTCTGAATTCTCTTCTGATTTATGTCTTCTCAACTTTTAATTAGTTTCAACATCTTTCCCTGTGTGCTGTATCACTTATCTCTCCACATTCTGCACTGCATTTATCTCTCAGCTTCAGATTTGTGGCTGTCCAATTAAAACCCGATTGTTCTGCCACAAAAGTCAGTTGTTTATCGTACACAGAGGCAGGGCTTGATGTCGAATCTTGTGTCTTGAATGACTGCCTTTCGGCTCATTGTGCACTTCCAACATATTCATACCTCATTTTGATTATGGAATTACTGTAACAAACAACTGGATGAGCTCTAACAATTTTCAGATGCCGGTGTCGGTGTCAGATGCCCTCGACCGAACAGTACCGCCCTAAAAATCTGTCTGCTTTTTGCATCTGCGCATGCGTCATTATTGGTGGTTCATGGATTAAAACCTAATTTCTGCTTAAAACTGCACTCCAGTCATCTCTCAGCGACATATCTGAAGCTTTTGTACAACAGTCATTTCCACATAAATTCAGCATATTTCATCATAAAAGGCAGCAGAAGCGAATCAGAGCGCCGCGGCTAAGCGAGCTGCTAGCTGATGCTTTCACTGCATATGAACCATTTCAAAGCGTCACGGAATTTCACTGAGTTTCTACTTTAAAAGTTGCACTGGAGTACAAGTCACTTTTTAAAGACAGTGTTTCCTTGGAGAGAGTTTACTAATGGACAGGAGCTCAGTGTAGCACATGTTCCACTACAACATGTGCTGTTACTTAACATGAGGACATTTAAATTCCAACAATAATGAGGATGGGAATAAAACATGCAATGGACAACAGAAAACAGAGGGACATGGATGAAGAACTGAATAGTGGATTTTTGCAGGAAGCCCTCAGCTTGCATTGTTTGTGATAAAGGACTTAAAAATTCCAACAAGTAAGATGTGTTGTATGGCTGGGGGGCCTGGCTGCCTTTTTGTTTCTGTCTTTTGTTTTTCCTTCCAGGTGGCTTGCATTTGGGACTGAGTGGCTGTGTAGCTGAGTTTATCAGGACCTCACCCTGATCACCTGCGGCTCGTCAGGACTCACAGCTGTGGTGCATCTACATGGATTGGAACATGGTGGCATTTAAGACTGGAGTACACAGTGTGTATTTGCCAGAGACTCGACCTTGTGACCAGACGGGTGAGATCGTCGTCTCGAGAGCCATCTCATCATCAGTGGATGCAGAGAACGTCCAGGTTTGATGCATGGTCTGTGAAAGAGGAGGGGGTGAGGTCTCACGCTCGTCAGCACACTTCCTGAGGTACGTTAGATTTTGTGACTAACATTTATACAGTCAGTAAATATGGTGTCCCTCACACCTTTATTATATTGAGCTGTATGTAGTCGTTTAATCAGCTTCCACTGCTGTGGAGTTTTGTGAACTGGATGTTCCATGCCTGCAGGTTGGGAAGCTGATTAGTAATTAAGCCAGGAAGTGTTTGCTGTTTGTACACCTTTGAGCGTTCTCTCTGTGTGTTGAGTGTGGACTCACATAATGATTCCTTCTTTCACAGACTCGGTTTGTCGCGGCCACCTGGGGGGTGTCGGCGGGGTCCTTGGGTCCGAACCAGTTCTGGCTCCGGACCGTTAGCGCTGCTGGGAGCGCACCGCAATCCACCACGCCAGACCGCGCACTTTTATATTTTTCACAGCACTGTTATGTTCATTAAACTCTGTTATCCTTTGTACCGTGCTCTGCTTATTTTATACTGGGTCCTTCAAACGCTGGTCGGTTCTCCGGGCTGCGTCCGACACATAACAAGATGGACTAATAAACATGCGATGGATAACACTGGATGTTCGTTGATGCAGGAACATGTTCAAGTCACTGATTGACTTGAACACGGATTGACCCACAGCATTGGAAACACTAGAATCAAAGCTAGAGTCCATTTGAGTTTTATGTTGTCCATTAGCTCCTTAATTTTAGGATTTTTGTGCATTGTTGTAATGTATTTTATTCTTGGAGTTTTTTGTTTAGTGTGTTCACTCCGGGGAAAGATCTACCTTACATAGTCTTCTATATACTAAGAGACAAGTGTGTGTGTTCCAAACAGCGGCACTGAGCCAAACGTGCCGCACACACACTTGACATGCTGGGAGCGGCAAAGGTCATTAATGTCCCAATGGACTCGCTGTGTCATCCGCCAGCTGCACCAGAACATCACAGAAGCCATTTCCTGCGGCCCCCAACAAAGCTGAAGTTGTAAACTTTATACTTTCCTCTTTATCACTACTAAATGTCAGTTTTTCCAGTGTCAGTGGCTGTAACAGCTTTTGTATTTAATGAAACTATCTGAATGTACTTTTTGTCAAATTAAAAAAAAAAATCATGCAAGCGCTTTAAAAATAATAAATAAATAAATAAAAAGAAATAATGAATAAATAATTCCAAAGAAATCTGGGATTGAAGACACCTACGTTTCCAGAAGAGCATCTGCTGTGACTTTAATGGATGAGGAACTGTTTATTTTGGATAACGTTAACATCATTTTGTTTCCATTAATAGTCTAGATATATAGATAAGAGATGTGATTTCCCCCCCACCCCCTCTCTTTTTTGGTGCACAAGTTGCACTGGAATATACATTGCAAGACCTCCCAAACTAGTAAAAACAAAAACAAAAGCAGACTTGTCTTCTAAAAATACGGGAACTAAGACGTAGGATCATCACTGCAGAACTCTGTCTTGGCTGAAGGGTCTTACTGTTCAAGTGTCAGCCAGCCTCACTCTTACCCAATTATTATATTTGCCAAGTGTTCCTCTTGAAAATGTGTTTGAATGACTGCTGCAGGCTTTTAATTTGTGCTGTAATATCCATTTTCCTGCCAAGAAGAAACTCAGTTTTTACTGAATAAAGCAAGTTTGTAAAGAATTTAAGCAGAACTGCACATCGTACAACTGGTCAGATTCACCTCTGACACCTTTCACTGAAATAGCTGGCCAGTTGCACGACATCTAACTTTGCAATCTCACTGCAGAGCAGATAGATCCGATACGTGAAACTGGTTTTGAGTCCCAGTTACTCTACCTGGAAAAGAGACTTTATCTGCCTCATTCCAGTCCACCCAGCTATAAATGGGGAGTGGCTTTGGTTGTGGAGGTAACCTATGATGGACCAACGGCAAGGTAAAGTTGTAGAGTAGAGACAGTTATCCGTGTGACACTACAACCTCCTATATCAAGTCTTACTTTCCTGAAGTTTGCTTCACCTCATTCATCTTTAATGGACCATCGGATCATAACACGCAGCGGGTGATCTGAATGTCATGTCACCCACGTGAGCTCTGTTCCACATGACAGTGTCAGTCCTGTGGTGCGCCGTCTGCAAGACACGCATGTTGGGCAGGACATGCGCAGGGCTGGCTGGACATGCCGCCAGCAGATGTGAACATAAGGGCACACTGCTTAATCATTCATGTCGTTTCATGACTGTATATCTGTGACCATGGGTCATCTACAGAGGAACAGACATATCATACTTGCATTGCCCGCTTGATAAAAGGGATTCAATAAAATGTGGTGTTTTTATATGGTGTGTGGTTTATTTTTTCTTAAATACGTCCATGTCCTTCTTGATATCAGGCATTTTCTCACACCTTTTACAGGACAGCGATAGTAGCTCAGTGGTAAACCTTCTGGCTGGCAATCAGACCTTTTGGAAAGTGCAAGTTCGAATTCCGTGGGTGGCATGTATTTTTTTTTTCACAGCTGTTGTGCTCGCACTGTGTTCCCACGTGCACGAGACCACCACAGTATGTATTTTTTAATTTATTTTTTCTTCGCAGCTGCTCGCACTGTGTTCCCCCGTGCATGAAACCATTGCAGCGGTATCATTCACGCCTGCCTGTCAGCTCGATGTGTTTGTGGTTCTCTCATAAGAGCTGTTCCGCCGAGAGTCACCCTGAGTTGTACTATGTGTGAAGGGCCCCTAAAGGTGCTTCCTGACAAAATGTTTTGAACAAAATTTATTTTGATATGACTATTCTAATCACTAAGGTTGAGCATAAAGCATTTTTTTTACGAGCACGATCCGAATAAAACTCATCAATATCTGTGCTCGTGCTGAAGGAAAATTCTCATTGGCTAGCTGACTGTCTTCATGCTCTGTGATTGGCCAGTCTCACACAGCGCCCGCCTCTCACTACACAGACACGTCTGTCTGCAGCTTCTCTCACACACAGACAGGATCTCTCTGTGCTTGGCTGGATTCTGCCTCACGTTGCTCTGTCAGTACTCTAAGTTTTCTTCAGCTCGCCTCTTTTTCAGTTTGCCTGATATTTAAAATTACTTGGTGAACTTGTTTCGTATCTTACGCAATGCTTTTGACAAGACAGAGCTGAAAACAGCTCCTGTCGCGTCGGTCACTGCCTCCACTCTGGTCTTTCTTTCTTTTTTACCGTTTGTTTGCGATATGAAGTCAGTTCGAAAACTTGCTCCCACTGAACGCAGTGCTTTTGAGAAGAATACAGTGAACAAGGCTGACATTATTTCCCTGTTTGCCATCACTGGATGTTTGCATGAATCACCAAGTTCACACAGATCATTAAACAATGCAGTTTTACAGACCACTTACACACATATAGCTGAACACACAAAGTAGACTATATTAATATTTTTATTGTATATGGCTGCATGCAGTATCTGATACTTTCTCAGGATTAAGGACCATTACAACCGGATTAAAGACGGCCCACAGCGGCTGAGGGCAAAAGCAAGTCTGTGTTGGAAGTCTCCCGGGACATGTCTTTCACCATTCAGAAGATTCAGACGGCTTTCGGTGGCTTTTTAGTCGAGTGAGTATCCGAGAAATTGTGGAGAGCTGGGCATGTCAACATGTCCCATGAGACTTCCAACACGGACTTGCTTTTGTTCTCCGCCATTGCGGCTTCGTCCCGATGCGTGAATTCCGCCGCACGTCTTTCATTACAAAATCTCCTTTAACAGTGGAATGTGCCTAAAAATGGCTATGCCCACCTCTTCCGCAATTTCTCTGGGTCACACGACGTCCTGGATCAACACAGCCTTCACTTTGGAAATGATCTGGTCATTTCAGCCTGTCACTGGCCGCTCGGAGCGCGGTGCGCCCTCAGCCACTGTGGGCTGTCTTTAATCCGGTTGTAATGGTCATTAATCCTTGTGATGCCCATAGAATCTTCACCGAAAGCCATCTGAATTTTCCGAATGGCTTCCACCTGGCTGTCTCTCACAGTTTCTGAAAAAATTTGATGCAGCGCTGCTCCAATCGTTCAGACATTTTCCTGACAATGAAAATCCGACGAGGGGCGAGGACCAGTGCTCACTCAAAGCCTGCCCACAGGCGAATGACGCAACCAACAGGCATGAAAAAACTCACGCATGCGCACGAAGGTTCAAGCTTGTCTGATGCAAGCGCACATGATTCAAATCCATATAGTTTTTGCAAAAAATAAAAAGGTCCGTTACTTTTCTAACAGACCTCGTAAATTCAAAGTCAATTCTGAGGCTGTTCTGTTATTCATTCATACACTTAAGAATATTCATGTTCTGAGTTCATTAAAAAAACAAAAAAAAAACTTGTTCTGTAAATAGTTCTCTTACTTTTGTAATGAAAAAAAAAACATTGATTTGAAGGCTGTTCTGTAAATAGCTTTCAAATAAACAATAAATATAGCAACTTCTGATCAATCCATATCAATTTCAGACTTTAAATAATGTACTGATTTAAGCCCCAGCAATTTCAGATTAAACCACGCCCACTTCCAGTTTAGGCCCTGCCCACAACAAGTACAGATATGGATACAGATAATTTAGATGGTTGAACAGATACAGATAGTGGTGTACTCGCATATCCCTACTAATCACTGCTGCATGCGGGGTGGAAATTGCAATGGTTGAGCATATTAGCGCAAACAATCAATAGTAATGTACCTGTTAAATGAAATATAAATTGAAACAAAAATCCTTTCTCCTTTAATTGACTATACAGGAGAGATAAAAAGTATTACATGTCACACTGTCTACCTATTTGGTGAAAACAGTCATGAGGAGTGGTGGTTGGTTCCGATTTTCTTCACCTCCGGGAACTAACGTTGATGCCACTCAACACCTTGCAGCAGGTATGGGCACTGCTGTTCATCCATCATTAGGATCTGATTGTAATCCTCCAAGTGCAACTCCTTGCTCAGCAAAATCATTGACAGCAGCAATATTATCCAGGACCTGCTGTGAGAACTGGAATGATGAGTCATCCTCCCACTCTGAGGTGGTCCTTGATGTGGAAGTCCATGTTGATGTTGATTGCTTCAAAAATGTGTCCTGAGGCAGATGTAACAAAATCTGCCATGAATGAACTAATGTATCTAGTCCATAACTCAAAATGTCAGTCGCGCGTCACAAAAACAGGGCCCGGACCAGCAGTGGTTAATTTTTCAAATCTCATGAAATTTCGTCCAATTTATTGTTACCTCTAAAGAACCAAAAATGAAGAAGCACCTTGAAAAAGTTGGTTTGTTTTTAGGGACCACCCTACTGGCACAAAAGGAGGCTAACCTTATTTTACTCCACAATACTTCAGTGTCTTACCTCAAAAATGGCAGCTATCATGTATCACCAATTGATAGAACAGGAAGTAAGGAGAGCCCTGTGGTGGAAGCGGGTGTTCCAGAACCAGAATAATCCATTGGAGATGTTCATGGATGCAGAACTTCAACAGTGATACTGCTTTGGTATGTTTCAGCCATGGTTGTAGCAGATGATATTCTGGAAGTATAAAAACCCAGAAGAAAAAAAAACTGTTGCGCATTGGAGCAATTTCTTGGCAACAGCACTCTTGAGGCCACTAGCTCTCATCAACTAACATAAGACTGCTAATTTACAAGTTTAGCCATTGATGTGAAATGGAGATGAGACGGCTTATGTTGGGTGACAAACCTTAGTCAACTAAGTTTAGTAGACTAAAAGATTAGACTGCTCTATGAAACTGGGCCCTAGTCATGCTGACTAGGCATCTGGTGTCCTTTGCCAAGACAGTTTATCAGTACTGGCCCAGCTATAAAAGGGTACAAATCTCAGCTGGGGAAGTAAACCTGTGACGGACTGGTGTCCTATCCAGTGGAATTAAGACACTCGGCAATGGTCCTCAAGGCCTACATGGAGTTTACTTTTGATACAAAAAGCTGAACAGAATATTAACAGGATGCATGGCTTGTACCAGTCCAAAGCCTAGATAAATGAGGAGGGTTGCATCAGGAAGGGCATCCGGTGTAAAATATGCCAAAATTAAAGCTGCAGATTAATCAAATTTCCATACCGGATTGGTTGAGGCCTGGGTTATCAACGACCGCCAGCGATCCGGTTACCCAACAGGGTGCCGACGGAAATTGGGCTACTGCTGAGTGAGGAAGAAAATGAGGAAGACGTGTCCACGGATAGCGGGAGAAGAAGAAAACTAGAAGGGTGGAAGTGAGAGATGGGACTTTAAATGTTGGCAGTATAACTGGTAAAGAGAGAGAGCTGGCTGACATGATGGAGAGGAAAAAGGTAGACAGTGTGTGTGCATGCAACAGACCAAGTGGAAGGGAAGTAAGACCACGAGCATAGGCAGTGGGTTCAAGTCATTGCATCATGGTGAGGATAGGAAGAGAAATGGTGTTCTGGTCATTTTAAAGGAAGAGTATGTTAAGAGTGTGTTGGAGGTTAAGTGAATGTCTGACAAGGTGATGAGTGTGAACTTGGAAATTGAGGGGATGATGATAAATATCATCATTGCATATGCCTCACAGGTATGTTGCAAGATGAAGGAGAAAGAAGATTTCTGGAGTGAGTTAGATGAGGTGGTGGAGAGTGTCGTCAAGGATGAAAGAGTGATGACAGGAGCAGACTTCAGTGGCCATGTTGGCAAAGGACATAGGTGATGAGGAATTAATGTGCAGCTGTGGTATCAAGGAAAGGCAGGTGGAAGGACAGATTGTAGTTGATTTTGCAAAAAAGGATAGAAATGGTTGTGGTGAACACCTACTTTAAGAAAAAGGAGGAGTACAGGGTGACATGAAAATTCAGTAAGGTATATCTTGTATATTATATTGCAGTTCTAAGGTGAACTATGCCAGTATACAAAGGTATATCTAAATATCTTAAAAAGGAAGAGTAAAATAGGAGAGTAGAAAAAAGTAGAGTAGAGCCACTTAGGTGCCTGGTCTTGAGAACCAGGGATAGTAGGTTAAAAAGCTTTTTTATCCCATGGGAACTCTCCCTACCCACCCAAGCAGCTCAACAAAAAGGTATATATAATATAATAAGAAATAAGAAGGATGAGATGTCACAGGAGAAGATTGTTATCAAACACAAAAGGAACCAACTATTTTGTAAGCTACGATGAACGTTGCTAAGGCCAGCTAGATAAGCTAACGTTAGCTGTTAGGTATAACTAATTGTACCCCACTCCTCCAATATTTGCTTAAATATAATAATATTAAAAAGGGGGGAACAAGAAAAAGTAAAGCGTGTAGAAATGTATATGGAGACATAAGTACATATATTTTCAGAAAAGAGAAAAACGGTGGGCGTTTTAAATCACCAAACCTGCAGCTGCTAGCGTTATACATCTTGCTGTTTCTTCTTCTTCTGCTTATACTTCTAACAGTATTCAGTACCTTCGCCCTCGTGTGGGAACACGTAATTACAGCTAATCATCCCAGTAACCACTTAAAGCGTTAAACATTAAACTGTAAACTATATATACGAGGTCTCTTAGATAATAAACCGACCCTTTTATTTTTTTTTTAACTATATGGATTTGAATGACATGCGATTACACCAATCATGCTTGAACCCTCGTGCGCATGCGTGAGTTTTTTCACGCGTGTCGGTGACGTCATTTCCCTGTGGGCAGGCCTTGAGTGAGATGTGGTCCCGCCCTCTCGGCTGAATTCCTTTGTTTCACACGCTGCTCGAGACGGCGCGCGTTGCTTTATCAAAATTTTTTCTGGACCTGTGAGGAATATCCGAGTGGACACTACTCGAGAAATTAAGATGGTTTTCTGTGAAAAGTTTAACGGCTGATGAGAGATTATGGGGTGTTTCTGTCGGTGTAAGGACTTCCCACGGAGCGGGACATCCTGCAGCGCTTCCAGGCGCTGTCGTCGGCCTGTTTCGAGCTTAAAACATCCTAATTTAAGGCTTAATTCACCCAGGACATCGTGAGAGAACAGAGAAGATTCAGAAGAGGCCGGCATGAGGAATTTAGGTGGACATTCCACTGTTTAAGGACATTTTTTTAATGAAAGACGTATGCGCAAATTCGCGGAGTCGTTTCCGTGACGACTCAGCAAATCTGTGTGCGCCGCGACAGGAAAAACACCTCCATGTTGAAAACCATTTGTAGAATTCAGGCGGCTTTTAATGGCTTTCAACAAGTGAGTAACTGAGAAATTGTTTAACAGCTTGGGCATGTTCCAACTTGTCCATTAAGGTTTCCAACGGAGGTGTTTTTCCTGCCGCGACCCCCCGCGGTCGGGTCCAGCCCGACATGCGACTCTGCCCGCACGTTCTTTCATTACAAAATGACCGTTAACAATGGAATGTCCGAATAAACTCCTCATGCCGACTTCTTCTGAAAGTTCTCTGTTCTCTGACGACTTACTGCGTCAACAGAGCCTGAAATGTGGAAGTTTTCAACTTGAAGCGGCGAGACGCTGCCGCCTCGAAGCGCAGATCGCCGTCAGGCGCCGTGGACCGTCCTTAAAGCGACACTACCAGACCAAAATCTCTCATCAGCCGTTAAATTTTTACCGAAAACCAACTGAATTTATTGAATGGTGTCCACTCAGTTGTGCCTTACAGTTTTGAAAAATTTTTTATCAAACAAAGCAACAGTCTCTGAGCCATTCCTAAACAATGAAAAAAATCGACAAGCGGGTGGACGACTCCTCACTCAAAGGCTGCCCACAGGCGAATGACGTAACCGACAGGCGTGAAAAAACTCTCGCATGCACACGAGGGTTCAAGCATGTCTGATGTAATCACACGTGATTCAAATCCATATGGTTTTTGAAAAAATAATAAGGTCGGATACTTTTCTAATGGACCTCATATATGGTGAATGAGGGTGATGCAGCTTATTAGATAATTCATAGCTAATAGGCTAAGCTATAATTGTAGCAGTATAACTGTATAAACAAAGGCTCAGATACAGTAGTGTTCAGAATAATAGTAGTGCTATGTGACTAAAAAGATTAATCCAGGTTTTGAGTATACGAGGTCTGTTAGAAAAGTATCGGACCTTTTTATTTTTTTCAAAAACCTGATGGATTTGAATCACGTGTGCTTACATGAGCCAACCTTGAACCTTCGTGCGCATGCGTGATTTTTTTCACGCCCGTCGGTTGCGTCATTCGCCTGTGAGCAGGCTTTGTGTGAGCACTAGTCCTCCCCCCTCGTCTGATTTTCATTGCAAGGAAAATGTCTGAACGATTGGAGAAGCGCTGAATCAAATTTTTCCAGAAACTGTGAGAGACAGCCAGGTGGCCACCATTCAGAAGATTCAGACGGCTTTTGGTGACAATCCTATGGGCATCACACAGATTAAGAAGTGTTACAACCGGTTTAAAGACGGCGCACAATGGCGGAGGGCGCGCCGCGCTCCGAGCGGCCATCGACAGGCTGAAATGACCAGATCATTTCCAAAGTGAACGCTGTGTTGATACGGGACATCGTCTGACTACCAGAGAAATTGCTGAAGAGGTGAACATGAGCACTTTTTCGGCACATTCCACTGTTACAGGAGATTTTGTAATGAAAGACGTGTGGAGGAATTTACGCGTCGGGACGGAGTCGCTAATGGCGCAGAACAAAACGCACCGCCGGAAGATTCAGACGGCTTTCGGTGGCTCTTCAGTCGAGTAAGTATCCGAGAAATTGTGTAAGAGCTGGGCATGTCACAACATGTCCGGTGAGACTTCCAACACCTCATAAGACCTCGTATTTCTTATTATTACATGGGAAACAAGGTACCAGTAGATTCAGTAGAGTCTCACAAATCCAAGAAGACCAAGCATTCATGATATGCACACTCTTAAGGCTATGAAATTGGTCTATTAGTAAAAAAAAGTAGAAAAGGGGGTGTTCACAATAATAGTAGTGTGGCATTCAGTCAGTGAAGTTGTCAATTTTGAGGAACAAACAGGTGTGAATCAGGTGTCCCCTATTTAAGGATGAAGCCAGCACCTATTGAACATGCTTTTTTCTTTGAAAGCCTGAGGAACATGGGACGTTCAAGACATTGTTTAGAAGAACAGTGTAGTTTGATTAAAAAGTTGGTTGGAGAGGGGAAAACATATATGCAGGTGCAAAAAATTATAGGCTGTTCATCTACAATGATCTCCAATGCTTTAAAATGAAAAAACAAAAAAAAAAAAAACAGACGCGTGGAAGAAAATGGAAAACAACCATCAAAATGGATAGAAGAATAACCAGAATGGCAAAGGCTCACCCATTGATCAGCTCCAGGATGATCAAAGACAGTCTGGAGTTACCTGTAAGTGCTGTGACAGTTAGAAGATGCTAGTGTGAAGCTAATTTATGTGCAAGAATCCCCCGCAAAGTCCCTCTGTTAAATAAGAGACATGTGCAGAAGAGGTTACAATTTGCCAAAGAACACATCAACTGGCCTAAAGAGAAATGGAGGAATATTTTGTGGACTGATGAGAGTAAAACTGTTCTTTTTGGGTCCAAGGGCCGCAGACAGTTTGTGAGACGATCCCTAAACTCTGAATTCAAGCCACAGTTCACAGTGAAGATAGTGAAGTATGGTGGTGCAAGCATCATGATATGGGCATGTTTCTCCTACTATGGTGTTGGGCCTATATATCGCATACCAGGTATCACGGATCAGTTTGGATATGTCAAAATACTTGAAGAGGTCATGCTGCCTTATGCTGAAGAGGACATGCCCTTGAAATGGGTGTTTCAACAAGACAATGACCCCAGGCACACTAGTAAACCAGCAAAATCTTGGCTCCAAACCAACAAAATTAATGTTTTGGAGTGGCCTGCCCAATCCCCGGACCTAAATCCAATTGAGAACTTGTGGGGTGACATCAAAAAGCTGTTTCTGAAACAAAACCAAGAAATGTGAATGAGTTGTGGAAAGTTTTAAAGAATCTTGGAGTGGAATAACAGCTGAAAGGTGCCACAAGTTGGTTGACTCCATGAATTGCAGATGTGAAGAAATCATGAAAAACTGTGGTTATACAACTAAATACTAGTTTAGTGATTCACAGGATTGCTAAAAAAGCAGTTTGAACATAATAGTTTTGAGTTTGTAGGGTCAACAGCAGATGCTACTATTATTGTGAACACCCCCTTTTCTACTTTTTTTTACTAATAGCCCAATTTCATAGCCTTAAGAGTGTGCATATCATGAATGCTTGGTCTTGTTGGATTTGTGAGAATCTACTGAATCTACTGGTACCTTGTTTCCCATGTAACAATAGGAAATATGCTCAAAACCTGGATTAATCTTTTTAGTCACATAGCACTACTATTATTCTGAACATTACTGTATAATATGTTATAGGTTTTATCTACCCTATTTGTTAGGTTATGGTTAGCTAATCTAGGTAGAAGAAATTCCATATTCTACATGTTTTTATGGGAACCCCAAACTTAGATATTATTTCTTGATGTCTATTAGAAAATCTTTTGAACTGAAGAACCAATTTGTTATACAGAAACCCGTGTTTAGCTAATCTACTAGCACGTTTTTATGGTGTCTACTTTGGTAATTATCACAGATGCGACCAATTCTGACTAACTGAGAGGTGTTTTGACGGGCTTGTCAACCTGGTTATACGCTTAGACAACCGCTTAGATGAACACCGTCGGGAGCAGGGCGGGGGGCATGACCGGGCACGAGCCGTCCCTCTTCCTTCTGGGTCCGAAAGGGTGCCATTGTCCCCACGCTCCACAGCCAGAGGGCCCCGTGTGGCAACAGCTCCCCCTGCTGACGAAGCTGTGGACACGAGCAGGGCCAAAGTAAAATCAAATGACAGACAAAAGAGGCTGGCCCGCGGGGAGTGTTTTTCCTGTGGCTCTAGTGGTCATATACAGAGGAACTGCCCCAAACGGTCAAACTACAACGCCCGTCCTTAGGAACTGGGCTAAGGGTGGGCCATAACAGGCACGCGGGGAAGCCCCGTAGATCCGCACGAATCCCAGTCACGATCCTCAGTGAGGAGTTAACCCTTCACGCCCCAGCACTTGTAGACACAGGGTCGGAAGGGAATCTGCTGGACAGCAGATGGGCAAAGGAAGTAGGGCTCCCTCTGGTGGCTCTGCCTTCACCTTTGAAGGTACGGGCACTAGATGGCACCCTTCTTCCATTAATCACACACCAGACACAGCCCGTGACATTGGTTGTGTCTGGGAATCACAGGGAGGAGATTGTGTTTTATGTAACACCTTCTACCTCCCGAGTGATTTTGGGTTTTCCATGGGTGTTAAAACACAATCCCCGGATTGATTGGCCATCTGGGGTTGTGACGCAGTGGAGCGAAACCTGCCACCGGGAATGTTTAGGATTCTCAGTTCCACCCGGTGTGACAGCTAAAGAGGAGGTCAAAGTCTGCACCAGTTCTGGCGCAGCCTGATCCTAATGGCCAGTTCACAGTGGAAGTGGATGCCTCTGACTCAGGGATAGAAGCCGTGCTGTCCCAGAGCAGGGAGTCCGATAAGGTTCTCCACCCTTGTGCCTATTTTTCCCGCAGGTTGACCCCGGCTGAGAGGAATTATGACGTCGGCAATCGGGAACTCCTGGCGGTGAAGGAGGCTCTTGAACAGTGGAGACACCTGTTGGAGGGAGCGACGGTGCCCTTCACGGTTTTCATCGACCATCGGAACCTGGAGTACATCCGGACCGCCAAGCGGCTGAACCCCAGGCAAGCCCGCTGGTCACTGTTCTTCGGGCGCTTTGACTTCCAGATTACATACCGCCCTGGGACCAAGAACCAACGATCGGATGCCCTGTCCCGGGTGCACGAAGAGGAAGCCAAGGTCGAGTTGTCGGACCCAACAGAGACCATCATCCCAGAGTCCACTGTCGTGGCCACCCTCACCTGGGACGTGGAGAAGACCGTCCGGGAGGCCCTGACACGGAACCCGGACCCGGGGACCAGCCCAAGGAACAAACTGTACATCCCACCAGAGGCCAGAGCTGCGGTTTTGGACTTCTGTCATGGTTCCAAGCTCTCCTGTCATCCTGGGGTGCGTAGAACCATGGCAGTGGTCCAGCAGCGCTTCTGGTGGGCGTCTATGGAGGCCGACGTCCAGGATTACGTCCAGGCCTGTACCACCTGTGCCAGGGGCAAGGCCGACCACAAGAGGACTTCGGGACTCCTCCAGCCCCTACCGGTGCCTCACCGCCCCTGGTCCCACATCGGCCTGGACTTTGTCACGGGCCTCCCGCCGTCCCAGGGCAACACCACCATCCTCACGATAGTGGACCGGTTCTCCAAGGCGGCCCACTTCGTGGCCCTCCCGAAGCTCCCTACGGCCAAGGAGACAGCAGACCTCCTGGTCCACCACGTTGTGCGTCTGCATGGGATACCAGTGGACATCGTCTCGGATCGTGGTCCTCAGTTCTCCTCCCAGGTTTGGAGGAGCTTCTGCAGGGAACTGGGGGCCACCGTGAGTCTCTCGTCCGGGTATCACCCTCAGACAAACGAACAGGCAGAGAGGGCTAACCAGGAGCTGGACCAGGCCCTCCGCTGCGTAACCTCCGCGCACCCAACAGCCTGGAGCGCCCATCTGGCCTGGATCGAGTATATCTGTTGGGTATTTTCTCCTCCAAACATTTTTAAAACCTTTAACAAGACAAACAGAGTCAAGAAACACCAGTGAGACAGAAAGTCAAATTTTACGCGTGGAGTGCAGTCAGGCTGTACACCAAGGCTACACTAAAGTCTGGCCTGCTTTTCCGCTCTTTTTATTAAGAGACGCCCTCATCACATAAACAAAAACTTGTCCTAAGGGTGGGGGTGATGACGCAAGACAAGTTTCTTCCCGTAACATAAACGCATACAGTCAATAAGTGCAGCTGTAAGGAAGAACACTTTCTTTTACACAGGTCAGCACATCTCGTTCTCTGTTGCAGTTATCAGCTGTTCTGCATCTGCCTGAAGTGTCCTGTCCTTCACACTCCTTCACACTAAGCACCACATCACAACAGTCAAAACGTTCTCTTACTCCCAGTCGTTAGAGGCTGCGAAAACAAAGTTATATTATAATAATAAGTACATCCAGCCCTTCATTCCCAGCTCAGATTGACCCCAGAGTGCTAAAACAAAATTGAATTCTCAGGATTGCGTTAAGACAGGTGCAAAACAGCACAACACCGTTCTCATGAGAAAGAAGACAAAGCTAAAACAAGGTTGAATAACACGTACATTCTCAGGGTGAAGTGCAAAACAGCACAACACCGTTCTCATGAGAAAGAAGACAAATGTACAAATGTTTAACAGTGATAACATATATACAAAATCTTTAACATTCCCCTCCTGTTTATCGCCTGTTAAACATACAGTAGGCATCACTATGCCTACTGTATGGACAAGCCCAATGCAGTCAATCCGTCTCGTCCTAGGAGGTTAACTGGACATTGTGGCATGCTCAACACTGACATAGTACACGTCAGGCCAAATGGATCTGTCAACGTTATGGGTTTGGTGATAGGGACGTCTGATGTTTGTCCATTTGCAGAGTGAACCCTAAAGATTTCGTTGCTTAATTGATGGACAGGTATGTTGTCATTACATGTGGTTCTACATGCTCCTGTATCACAAAGGAATGTCACTGGTCGTCCATTTACCAACAAAGTCACTTCTGGTTTTGGTACCGGATTTCCCAGCAAGGCACACAGATCCATATCACAATCAGACTGCCTATCTGATGTGGAATCATGGCTTATGGATTCTAGTCATTGTGGATACTGTGGCTGCGGAGGATTATTCCGTTGTGGAATTCCCCCTGCTGCTCCCTCAGTAGGTGGATTCGGACAATTTCTATACATATGTCCCTCTCTTCCACAGTTCCAACAAATCAGGGGACCACGTGGTGGCCCTCCCTGTCTGTGCTGCTGTTGTGGTTGCCAGGGTCCTTGATGTTGTGGCTGTCCACCTTGTCTATTTATTATGTTTCTTATTTGACAAACATGAGCCTTTTGTCCCCAGCAAGACATCTTTCATGCATGTCCTTGCTATTATCACAGCCACACCTTACAATAGAGCGATGTACAACATTAAATCCCTCCACATTGATACCTTTACCTGAGGATGGTGAGCCGCACAATTGTCTTGATGTAGCAACAGTCTGTACGAAAGCACGCCCAGACCTCCGGGACACACCCATCCCAAACAGTACAATCGTGTATGTGGATGGTTCTTCCACTAAAAATGCTTATGGACAAACGCAATCTGGATATGCTGTCGTCACAAATTCAGAAGTATTAGATTCTGCTTCATTGCCATCGTCATTTTCAGCACAAGCAGCTGAATTAGTTGCTTTAACTGCAGCTTGCTATCTGTTTCAAGGTACGGCCGTATCAATTTATACAGACAGCCAGTACGCTTTCAGCACAGTGCACGTGTTTGCAAAACTGTGGGAGGAGCGTGGAATGGTGACATCATCTGGAAAGCCAGTGACTCATGCCACTCTCCTAACTGCCCTACTGCAAGCTGTGAAGTTGCCTCAACAAATTGCTATATGCAAATGTGCGGCTCACACCAATGGCTCTGACAGTGTTTCAAAAGGAAATGATTTTGCTGACAGAGCAGCAAAAGAGGCAGCAGCAGCTTCTTCTATTTTTGTTGTACAGGAAACTACTCCAGATTTGCATTTAGGTCATACACTGCTTGCTGACATGCAACAGCAGGCAACTGACAGAGAAAAACAAATGTGGATAGCTAAAGGAGCTACGTATGCAAATGACTTGTACGTATGACCACAAAAGAAACCCATATTGCCAAAAAATATGTTTAAATGGGCAGCTATTATGAGCCATGGCGTGACGCATGTCTCATCAGGGGGTATGATATCGCAATTGCAATCTATTTTTTGTCTTTATGGGTTCGATGCATATGCAAAACAGCATTGTAGAGCATGCATGATATGTGCAAAACACAACTCACAAGGCAATTTGAGACCCCAAAGAGGTAAATTTCCAACACCACAATATCCCTTTCAAGTGATTCATATGGATTATATACAGCTGAGTAAACATGAAGGGAAGGAATTTTGTTTAGTCATAATTGATGCCTTCTCAAAATGGGTAGAATTGTTCCCTACAAAACATGCAGATTCACTTACAGTGGCTAAAGCATTATGCAAAGACATCATCCCACGATTTGGAATACCAGAAACAGTCTATTCAGATAATGGAGCGCATTTTGTTAATACAATAGTGCAATACGTAGGAGAAGCGCTACAGGTTAATCTCAAAAATCATTGTGCTTATCATCCACAAAGCGCCGGATTAGTGGAAAGGATGAATGGAACAGTAAAAAACAGACTTAGAAAGACAATGGAGGAAACAGGCAGACCATGGACGCATTGTGTAGATTTGGTAAAAATGTATATAAACATAACTAGTACCATGGGGTTGACACCGTATGAAACATTGTTTGGCAGAAAATATCGATTGCCATATTATGGACAACTTTGGGATGTACCTGAGGAAGCCAATTTGGCGGATTACATGAGAAAAATGTTAGAAGGACAACGAGGGAGAGTTCCAAACACTGATGATCCCATTTCTCCACAGGAGGACCCTAAAGTGGTACCTAGAGACTGGGTGTTGATAAGAAGCATCAAGAGAAAACACTGGCATTCACCTAAATGGGAAGGGCCCTATCAAGTACTACTCACAACACCCACAGCTTTGAAAATTGGGGAAAGAAGTACATGGATTCATTTAACTCACTGTAAGAAAGTCATTTCTGCAGACACAGACAAACAGTAAGAACAGTAGGACAAGACTAGTAATAGTGTGTGAGCTTGGTGTTAAGATCCAGGTTAGACACGAAAGCTAGCAGAAGACATTAAGAAGCCACTGTTCTGAACATAGGTGTGCTGTAGTGTGCAGAAATGGCGAAAGAAAAAAATAAAAAGAACGAGGGTTTCTGGACCCCACGGACAGTCCTTGTTATGCTACTTTTCTTTTTTGGATTGGGATTATTATTAAAAGCCATGAGCACGGGACATGATAATAAGGATCACATCCGCAGATTGCAGAGACCAAAAAGAAGTAACGAAGACCCCAGTCCGATAATAAATGCCACAGTACATAGCTGTGATGGGAATAATGCGTACCGATTTGGTGTACAAGCCTGCATTCCTAGAAATACTTCTGTGACCAACGATCAACAAGATAGGAGATGGGAAACGTTGGTAGCCGATGAATGGAGTAGATGGACACCAAGATGGGCACAAACCGAGTGGGCTAAGTACCAGAGTCAAATTCTCAAAATGTATCAAACAGATGATAAGCTGTCTATAGTGGTGAATACCACAGAAAAAGGAACCATATTCCCACCTGATATAGAGGGAGACTGTTGGTTGTTCCTCCTTTGGGTATACAAACAAGGAAAAGATCCGTATTTCCATTTCTTCCTCTGTGAAACAGATAGAGTACAGCAACCAATATTGACCGAATTAAGTACGTCAAAGGGGGTGTCCATACAAGCAAAGGGGGTGCCCATACAAGCAAAGGGGGTGTCCGTACAAGGCACAAAAGACATGAAGGCAGATGACTGGTTCCTAGTAACTACAGGAATTAGTGGACAAAATAACAATTGGCTTTTAATGGCAGAACAAGCAGGACTAGCAGCAAAGAAGGACTGTGTTGTATGTATGGGACCCAGACCTATATTACAGGTAATACCGGCAGCATTACCCAAAGACTGTCTACTGACTGCTATGACACAGACATACATTGCGGCAAACAACAATTGTTCTAAGTGGGACAAGATCTATCCAGTGACCAAATTGACTAAGATTAAACCTTTATTCTCAAGCAAAGTTGGGCATGCTAACCATACATGTGTACACTTGACAGGGACAAGTAAGACTTTGGGTAGCTTAAACCACACCGCCTGGTGTAAGAATGTGGTCCATAGTACTCCCACATTCAAACCTGTTGGGAGGAGTGATGTATGGTGGTGGTGTGGTGATAACAGAATCTTTGACAGACTGCCACGAAATGTGTCAGGTTATTGTGCATTAATATCATTATTGTTACCAGTTGAAGCCATACCCATGACCCCTGAAGACGTTACGACATATGCAGCCTCTCTTATTCCTGAAGATTGGCAGAAAGGCATAGCCAGACATAGAGTAAAAAGAGATTGGAAAGGAGTGGGAAATCCAACATATATTGACGCAATAGGAGTCCCCAGGGGAGTGCCTGACGAGTATAAACTGGTTGATCAAATAGCAGCTGGATTCGAATCTTCCATCTGTTGGTGGTGTTCAATTAATAAAAACGTGGACAGAATAAACTACATCCACTACAATGTACAGAAATTAGGAAATTGGACTGAGGAAGGATTTAAGGCTGTCCATTCACAGTTAGAAGCCACGTCCCTTATGGCCTTCCAGAATCGTATTGCTCTGGATATGTTGTTGGCAGAGAAAGGAGGTGTTTGTGCCATGTTCGGAGAACAATGCTGCACATTCATTCCCAACAACACGGCTGCAGACGGCAGTCTCACTCAAGCCATTGACGGGCTGAGGACGTTGAACAGGAAGATGAAAGAGCACAGTGGAGTAAACACCGAAGGCTGGGATTGGTGGCTGGAAGGGATGGGAAAATGGAGGTCTTTGATTTCTTCACTATTAGTGTCTATAGCAGTATTTGCTGCAATTCTAACATTGTGTGGATGTTGTTGTATTCCATGTCTCCGAGGCCTTGTAAATAGAATGATAACCACAGCAATAAGTCCAGGACCAGGGGGGGGTCCGGCATCATATCCACTTCTGGGGACAGACGACGACGAGGAGGACGATGGCTCTCCTGACCTGTACCCAGACCAATGGAAGTATGATGACCCAGACACCGATGATGGTGACAATGATGACATCACCTCTGGGGTGTAAGCCTATAGAGAGAACATACCATGATGAACCTCTTAGTGAAAATCTCAAAAAGAAGTGCTAAGCTGAGTGATGCCTACTGTATGTTTAACAGGCGATAAACAGGAGGGGAATGTTAAAGATTTTGTATATATGTTATCACTGTTAAACATTTGTACATTTGTCTTCTTCGGGAAAATCTCGTCAACCAGACGATGCCAACGGTGGTCGACAATTGCAGACACGATCAATCGATCGATCGGACCTTGGCCAAGGATTTACGTCTGGACTTGACGACCTCCGCCGGACACCTCCGGTGTTGTTGAGATCCCGGACGAGCCCCCAGTCAATGTTGGGTATTTTCTCCTCCAAACATTTTTAAAACCTTTAACAAGACAAACAGAGTCAAGAAACACCAGTGAGACAGAAAGTCAAATTTTACGCGCGGAGTGCAGTCAGGCTGTACACCAAGGCTACACTAAAGTCTGGCCTGCTTTTCCGCTCTTTTTATTAAGAGACGCCCTCATCACATAAACAAAAAACTTGTCCTAAGGGTGGGGGTGATGACGCAAGACAAGTTTCTTCCCGTAACATAAACGCATACGTCAATAAGTGCAGCTGTAAGGAAGAACACTTTCTTTTACACAGGTCAGCACATCTCGTTCTCTGTTGCAGTTATCAGCTGTTCTGCATCTGCCTGAAGTGTCCTGTCCTTCACACTCCTTCACACTAAGCACCACATCACAACAGTCAAAACGTTCTCTTACTCCCAGTCGTTAGAGGCTGCGAAAACAAAGTTATATTATAATAATAAGTACATCCAGCCCTTCATTCCCAGCTCAGATTGACCCCAGAGTGCTAAAACAAAATTGAATTCTCAGGATTGCGTTAAGACAGGTGCAAAACAGCACAACACCGTTCTCATGAGAAAGAAGACAAAGCTAAAACAAGGTTGAATAACACGTACATTCTCAGGGTGAAGTGCAAAACAGCACAACACCGTTCTCATGAGAAAGAAGACAAATGTACAAATGTTTAACAGTGATAACATATATACAAAATCTTTAACAATATCCACAACAGCCAAGTGTCGTCTGCCACCGGCCTCTCCCCGTTTGAGGTGTGTTTGGGGTACCAGCCCCCATTGTTCCCGCTTGTGGAGGGAGAGGTCGGTGTGCCCTCGGTCCAGGCCCACCTCAGGAGGTGCCGCCGGGTGTGGCGGACCGCCCATTCTGCCCTGTTGAAGGCCTGGACGAGGGCCAAGGCCCATGCAGACCGCCGGTGCTCCCCGGCCCCTGCATACCAGCCCGGGCAGGAGGTGTGGCTATCGACCAAGGACATCCCGCTGCAAGTGGAGTCACAAAAACTCAAGGACCGGTTCATCAGACCATTTCCCATCCTCAAGGTCCTCAGTCCGGCCGCAGTGAAGCTGGCAGCTTTAGCTTCACTGCGGATCCACCCGGTTTTCCACATGTCACATCTCAAACCCCATTACACCTCACCACTCTGCACCCCTGGACCTGCACCGCCTCCTTCCTGGATCATCGACGGGGAGCCGGCATGGACCGTGCGTCGGCTCCTAGACGTCCGTCGTAAGGGTCGGGGGTTCCAGTATCTGGTGGCCTGGGAGGGGTATGGACCCGAAGAATGCTCCTGGGTGAAGAGGAGCTTCATCCTGGACCCGGCCCTCCTGGCCGATTTCTACAACCGTCACCCGGACAAGCCAGATCGGGCGCCAGGAGGCGCCCGTTGAGGGGAGGGGTCCTGTTGTGTGGGCAGCTGAAGAGGAGGTACTGCTGGCCCACCACCACCAGATGGCGCCCTGCTTGGAGTGCAGGCTTCAAGCATGAGAGGGCGTCGGAACTACTGGAGTGACAGCTGTCACACATCGTCAACACCAGCTGTCACTCATCAACTTCATCCTCCATAAAAGCCGGACTGCAACTCCACCTCCCCGCCGAGAAATCAGCTACTGTTCAGGCAATCGTTCTCTGCTGTAATTTTCTCAGTGTTTGAACATTGTTCTGTGTGCAGCTGTTTTTTCCTGTGGATACAGTCTGAAGCTGGATTGTGTGAGCGCGACGTCGTCGCCTCTCACTCCTTCCAGGGAAGAGACTGACAGGAGCTGCATGGGTGATTCTGTATCTGGAGGTGGAGGTTTTCCCTCCTGGAGGAATCAAACACCGTAAGATTGCTGGGTGTGTGTTCACACACCCACCACTAACTGTTTCTGTTTCTGCCAGCAGTACCGGGTCTGACTGCTGAAGACAGTGGCCACCTGGGGTGCAGGGCTTGGCGGCTCCGGTGTTCTTCAGATCCGTTGGTGGTGGAGGCTGTGTGGGATCCAGTTCTTCTCTCGCCAGGCGTCTTCTATCTTCGAGCCTGCCCACACGTCACCTTGTGTATAATTGACAATCCACAATATTGTTATTGTCTGTATTTTGTGGTGCGATTCTCAACATTAAAATGTTACTTTTTGGCTTATCCATTGTCCGTTCATTAATGCCCCCTGTTGTGGGTCCCTGTCACGACACCTTCCCAACAACAATGAGACTTGGTGGTGGAATGAAGATATTCAGGAAAGTATAAGGAGAAAGAGGTTGGCAAAAAAGAGTTGGGATAGTCAGAGATGAAGAAAGTAGATGGGAGTACAAGGCACTGCAACGTAAGGTGAGAACAGAAGTGGCAAAAGCCAAGATAAAGATATTTAGTGAGCTGTACAAGTTGAATAGTAAAGAAGGAGAAAAGGACTTGTATCGACTGGCCAGACAAAGGGACAGAGCTGGAAAGGATGTGCAGCAGGTAGGGGTGGTAAAAGATGCAGATCATAATGTGCTGACAAGCGGGAAGAGTGTGTTGAGAAGGTGGAAGGAATATTTGGAGGAGCTGATGTTGTCATCATCCATTTGGCTGCTCCTGTTTGTTCAGGTTGCCATAGCGGATTCAGCCAGACCTGCAAATGAATGAAGAAAATGAGAGAGAGAAAAGGCTGGATGATGTAGATAGAGCAAATCAGGAAGTATAAGGGTTAAGTAAGGATGACGTGATGGCAGCTATGAAGAGGATGAAGATTGGAAAGGCAGTTGGTCCAGATGACATTTCGGTGCAGGCACGGAAATGTCTTGAAGAGATGGCAGTGGAGTTCCTAACAAGAGTGTTTAATACAATCTTGGTAAGTGAGAGGATGCCTGAGGAGTGAAGACAAAGTATGCTGGTTCCTATTAGGGGGTGGTACTACTTTGCCACATTAAACATTGCGGTGTATTAGCCCCTTAAAAATATGGGGATGGTTATTATGAACAAGAAAATCCATATTATTGACCAAATTAATGAGTCTAACCCCCTTGTACATACCTCCTGAAGTCGAAACCCCCCAAACATACATTTTTCACTCCAAAATGCTGCCTGGCAATTACAAAGAGCCTGTAAACCAATAAAGACAACTATTTTAGTAGCATTTTCTTTTATCACAAAAAATATTACAGGAACATTGTAGATATTGTGAGGATTAAATAATGTGAGCATGTATGTCTCATAATGGTAGGAAAAAAACTCCTGGAAATGGATGGAAAATATGTGGCAATCAGAAAACTAGCAAGGAGCGGCTCCCTGTACCACAACTACAAGGGGTTCTTCTCTGTGGTGATGGCCCTCATAGATGGGGACTACAACTTCCTCTGGTTGGAGGTCGGGGAGTGTGGCAGTATGTCACATGCCCAGATTTTCAATGAATCAGAGCTGAAGGAGTGCCTGGAAGATGGAAGTGTCAGCTTCCATGCACCATCACCACTACCCAATGATGACATGCCCATGCCTCACTTCATCTTGGGAGATTATGCCTTAGCCATCAGGAAGAATCTGATGAAACTGTATGGCCATAGGCATCTACAGCGGGATGAGCAGGTCTATAACTACCAGATATCCAGAGACTGAGGTGGTGGAAAACGCATTTGGGATCCTGGCCTAGAGATGGCAAGTACTCCTCACAAGCCTCCAGCCAGTTCCCTCCATCACCCAGGACATCATCTAGTCTGTGTGCCTGCAGAACATCATGCGCCAATAGTACCCGGCCTACTGGCCGAGAAGGATGCCAACCACAATGTGGTCCGAGGGGCCCGCAACCAAATGCCCAGCTCACTGAGGTCCAGCAAGTGCCAGGTGGTTGGCAGGACACCAGAGGCGGGAGTTGCCAGTGAGAAGCCTTTAAGACCTATTTCAACAGTCCAGCTGGTGCTACACCATGCCGAGACTTCCTGGTGAACGGGTGATGCCCTCCAGTCCATACCCTCTGCCCTCCAACCTGTCGTCCCCCCATACAAGGAGGCAGCACGCCCACACATGTCCACCACCCCACCATGATAGGGATGGGTGTGGACCCACAGCACAGCTGGATATCTCAAAGCCACGGTGGGGGCCCTCAGCCACCCCCACGTCTGCCTCCCCTGCACAGACACAGCATGCACCTAAACCATGTGCACACCGCAGTAGCATAGCAACAGCACTGACAGTCACACTGGCAGAGGAAGACCAGCATACCACACAAAAGACAGTGGTGAGTGTGATACACAATGTTCCGTATGTAGGTAAAGAGTGTGGTCCTGATGCAACGCTGGCTGATGGTGGATGCTAACTGTGTGCCATTTGCAGATTGCGGTCACACCTCCAAGCTGGAGTTGCCGATACAGCCACGTCACCATGTTTAGCTGAGGTGAGTGTGTACTACAGTGTGGTGTAGGTGTCAGGTGACATGACACACCAGCTGATGTCTGTATTATCCACATTGTCAGAGAGGTGAGGAGTGCATTTCGTAAGCACACAGGGACATGTCCTGTGAGGAGCGCGTGCCGTGCCAAGAAGGCCCATTATATATATATATATATATATATATATATACATACACACATACATACATACATACATATACACACACACACACACACACACACACACACCCATGCATTTTCTTCCACTTTATCTGGAGTCGGGTCACGGGGGCAGCAGCTCAAGCAAAGCCGCCCAGACCTCCCGATCCACACACACTTCCCCCAGCTCCTCCGGGGGAACTCCAAGGCGTTCCCAGGCCAGCAGAGAGATGTAATCCTTCCAGCATGTCCTGGGTCTTCCCCAAGTCCTCCTCCCAGTGGGACGTGCCCGGAACACCTCTCCAGCGAGGCGTCCAGGGGGCATCCGGAAAAGATGCCCGAGCCACCTCAACTGACTCCTTTCGACGTGGAGGAGCAGCGGCTCGACTCCGAGCTCCTCCCGAGTGACCGAGCTCCTCACCCTATCTCTAAGGGAGTGCACAGCCACCCTGCGGAGGAAACTCATCTCGGCCGCTTGTACCCGCGATCTCGTTCTTTCGGTCATGAGCCAAATCTCATGACCATAGGTGAGGATCGGAATGTAGATTGATCGGTAAATCGAGAGCTTTGCCCCCCTACTCAGCTCTCTCTTCACCATGACGGTCCGATACAGCGACCGCATCACTGCAGACGCTGCACCGATCCATCTATCGATCTCACGCTCCATCTGTCCCTCACTCGTGAACAAGACCCCAAGATACTTAAACTCCTCCACTTGAGGCAAGGACACTCCACCAACCTGAAGAGGGCAAAGTACCTTTTTCCGGTCGAGAACCATGGCCTCGGATTTGGAGGTGCTGATTTTCATCCCGGACGCCTCACACTCGGCTGCAAACCGCCCCAGTGCACGCTGAAGGTCCTGATTTGACGAAGCCAACAGAACCACATCATCCGCAAACAGCAGAGACGAGATTCTGTGGTTCCCAAACCAGACCCCCTCTACACCCTGGCTGCGCCTGGAAATTCTGTGTATATAAAAATAATTAACAGAACCGGTGACAAAGGGCAGCCCTGGCGGAGGCCAATGTGCACTGGAAACAGGTTTGACTTACTACCGGCAATGCGAACCAAGCTCCTGCTGCAGTCGTACAGGGACCGGATAGCCCTTAGCAAAGGATTCCGGACCCTGTACTCCCGGAGCACTCCCCACAGGGTGCCCCGAGGGACAGGGTCGAACGCCTTCTCCAGATCCACAAAACACATGTGGACTGGTTGGGCAAACTCCCATGAACCCTCGAGCACCCGATGTAGTGTGTAGAGCTGGTCCAGTGTGCTGCGACCAGGACGAAAACCACACTGCTCCTCCTGAATCTGAGGTTCGACCATCGGTCGAATTCTTCTCTCCAGTACTCTGGAATAGACCTTACTGGGGAGGCTGAGGAGTGTGATCCCCCTATAGTTGGAACACACCCTCCGGTCCCCCTTCTTAAACAGAGGGACCACCACCCCGGTCTGCCAATCCAGAGGCACTGTCCCCGATCGCACACAATGTTGCAGAGGCGTGTCAGCCAAGACAGTCCCACAACATCCAGAGACTTAAGGTACTCAGGACAGATTTCACTCACCCCAGGAGCCTTGCCACAGAGGAGCTTTCTAACCACCTCGGTGACTTCTGCCTGGGTAATGGATGAGTCCGCCTCTGGGTCTGCCTCCTCTTCGGAAGACGTGACGATGGGATTGAGGACATCCTCGAAGTACTCCTTCCACCGCTCAACAACATCCCCAATCAGGGTCAACAGCTCCCCACCTGCACCGTAAACAGTGCCAGTAGAGAGCTGCTTCTGCCTCCTGAGGCAGACGGTTTGCCAGAATCTCTTCGAGGCCGACTGATAGTCCTCCTCCATAGCCTCCCCGAACTCCTCCCAGACCCGAGTTTTTGCCTCTGCGACCGCCCGGGCTGCGGCACGCTTGGCCTGCCGGTACCTGTCAGCTGCCTCTGGGGTCCCACCTACCAACAAAGATAAGTAGGACTCCTTCTTCAGCTTGACAGCATCCCTTACTTCCGGTGTCCACCACTGGGTTATATTATATATATATATATATATATATATATATATATATATATATATATATATATATATATATATATATATATATATATATATATATATATATATAGATGTGGACGCACACCCCTGACCATAATGACATATGCACCCATGTCATAGTGCACAGGGTGGTGGGGCGTGCGGGGCCCGGTGTGATGGTGAGAGGCACAGCACACACATGCATGGACCTGAACATATGTCACCATGGTGACCGGGCCCTGTCAGATGACAGCGATGTAATTCATGAAAAATGTGCGATATCATTTGATAAGAATGAGAAAGAACTTCATTCATCCCGAGGGAAATTACTTTGTCAGAGTGCTGAAACAGTAAATATTGCCATTTTGAGGGGGGCAGTGTGTGATATGGTGTATATATAACCATAACATCTGCTGTGTGTAATGTCAGTCACATGGCTGTGAATGTGAACCCACAGAGCAGGTACATAGTGATGTCAGCCTCTAAACGGTTACTGCTGGGGTGCTGGTTGTAGATGTATTAACACACATAACTTCCATTTTTCAAATGTCATTTTAGTTCCATTCTCTCAGGGATTTCAGATTTGAAATCCCCCTTTCATCCTTCGCCTGCGATAGTTTGTCATCGCGTAGCCAAGTTGACTTGTTCAATTACACGAGGAGGAGACGCAGATTGGAACTCTTGGCCCTTTCTCCAGTGGCAAGAAAAGATACGACTGTAATATTGAAGCCTTCACTGTATATAGAATTTGGCCAAACAGGCCTCAGGCTCTGGAGGCATTTTCTGAACAAATTGCATCTGAACAGATAGTGAAAATGTGTTTCCAATAATTAGGGATCAATTGAATTTTTGATTTGGTGCATGACCTCATTCCTGATCCCTTAGGATCAGATATGAGTGTAAAGCAAAAATAATGTTTGCTCATTCAATGTTTCTCTCCAATATGATGGTATTAGTCTCATGTCAAACAAGACTGCCTCGAGAATCTTGGGTGTACACACACACACACACACACACACACACAGAGTCATGTCAATGTCAATATTCTCTTCTCTCTCAGCCCCAACCAGTCCCAGCAGAAGACTGCCCCTCCCTGAGCCTGGTTCTGCTGGAGGTTTCTTCCTGTTAAAAGGGAGTTTTTCCTTCCTTTTTCCTTGGAAAAAGTTGGCACATTGCATTAAAGATTTGTCTTCAAAGTGCAAAATGGGCATTTTGAAAAGGTGGTGTCAAACTAACTTGTGCGTTGTTATGGATGCATGACATATTGCTGAAAAAATAAGAGCCTGTGAGGAGTATAGTGAAGAAGTAGTATTAATGGTTGTTACTGGGTTTCTTTTTGAAAGCTACAAGGGAAGGTAATCAAAAGATGTGATTGGTCAGTTTTGAGAGGACACCGTGTCTGTGCATAAGATCACCAGCAAATCATGATCTGACAACAATAATGATGAAATAAGCTGATCTTTAGGTGTAAGGGTTTTAGTCTGCAACTTTTGTCTTTGCATCTTCCTGTTTTCCTTTGTCTGTTCTTTTTTCCCCTGCTTCACAGTTCCTGCTGCTGTCCTGCACACCTGATTCCCATTTGGTTAATTGCCTTTGTGTTTTCCTTCATGTCTTCCTGGCTGCATCGAAACACTCCAACTAGCTTTTACTCTACAGTTGGCTGAAAGCGGTATGTCACAACTGGTTGGGTGTACTCAGTATGCATTTAGTAGTAGTCAAAAGGTACCAGCTGATGTACTAATTCCATACATACATAGTTGCATGTGCTATCCCATGAGGCAGCTGGAGGCTGGTACCCAAAAAAACGCAAGAAAATTCAAAGTAGATTGTGGACATACATGAAAATGTATGTGCCAAAGAGGGCTGAGGTGTTCTCCAAATATACCTCAAGAACTGCTTCAAAATGTCTACCTTTGCAAAACAGGAATTTTTGTGGCATGTGTCATCTGTAAACAACCATTTCTAAGAACAGGTAAGTTGGCGGCAGCGGAGTATATCCGAACTGTGTCCTACCACAGTGATGAATGGGTTGTAGGTTCCTAATCGACGTTTGTACAAGGGTTGAATGAAAAATAACGCCTCCATTTCCTATTTTCATCAACAGTTGGCAGCAGTGGAACAAAACAGGTTTTAAATACATTCTGTAGCTTCCCCTCTACAATCTCAGCTGGCAGCAAGCACTCAGAGTGAAAGGTCGCTTTGTTATTGTGGCAAGAACGGAACCCTGTGAAGCAGGGGTGGGCAATCATGTGCCATAAAGGGCCGAGACATTGCAGGTTTTCCTTGCTACCAGTCACCTTTGCAGGTGATTTCATTAATGTTCAGGTGTCTCAGCGGGTGATTTCATTGATGACCAGGTGTTTATGTGCAGGGGAGAAGCTCATCAGCAACCCACCTGGTGTGGTGATTGGTTGCAAGGAAAACCTGCAGTGTCTCAGCCCTTGTTGCCCACCCCTGCTGTGAAGGAAGTCACTATGTTTTAAACAATGAGCTGTCACTGAGTTCTTAACAGCAGAAGGTGTTGACCCACTGGAAATTCATAGAAGAATGCAAGTTGTTTTTGGTAATGGATGTGTTGATGTTGGCACTGGGTCAATAGATGCAACCAAGGCCAAACTGAAACAATGGATTTGTGTAGCAAACAAAGAGTTGGACGACCTCTGTCAGCAACCTGTGAGTTTCACAAGAAACAAGTCAATGACTTGATTCAGGAGAACCGGCGCATCACTCAGAAAGAAATTGCCTTACGTACACAGTTGGAATTTCACAAGAGTGTGTGGGTCACATTATTACTTTGCTTGATTGTTTGTTTATGTGCCTGTGCACATAAATAATGTCAAATGTATATGTGTTGTCTTTAATTTTGATTTGTACCATTATTACGGTAAACAAGTAATAATTGTGGATTAATTGCTGTATCTTGTCTGAGGTAATTGGAGTGTAAACGTAATTGCCCTTTTTGAGGATCAATAAAGTTGTCTGAAGTCTGATTATTGTAAGATTTGTGCTTTATGTTGAAAAATGAAGGAACCATTTTATCAGCTCCTCTTCAATGTCCTGGTAACACAACTCCCCCCACACTTCCCCAAAGCAGCCTTTGGCCAGGGTTGCAAGCTTATCCATGCATACACCACTCCTGGATGCATTTCCTATCGATTAGGAAAAGCCAAGCAGCATGGTGCTTCCCCGTCTCTTCGGTGTCTTTTGCAACTTTTAGCTTGAACGCTGCTGTGTAACAACGTTTGCAAAGAGCCATGTAATGTAATTGTGTCGCAGCTACTGCAGGCAGAAAAACATTTGTTTCGAGTCTGTGCTGCTTATCTTGCATGTAGTACGTAAATCTATATGTTCCTTAAGGCCATATAGTGTACAACACGCATGTATGCGCACACAAACTATCGTCAATAAATGTCCTCTTCCTGAAAATTGCATGTCTCCAGGGTGTTTAATAGAGTAAATACAGTGTGTGTGTGTATGTGTGTGTGTGTGTGCGTGTACCTTGTAATCATTTGCTAAGTTGGCATATGTCGTGGTGTATTGCCTGTGCCTTGTTTTGTCCATTTGGACTTTTTCTATGGACACTGTTGCCTTTAAGGACTGATTTTTGCCACTGCGGTTCTGCTGCTGTTAGAGCTCAGTGCTGCATTTGATACAGTGGATCATCATATTCTACTCGATAGGCTAGAGAATCATTTTGGGATTACTTGGAGTGCCCTTGCATGGCTGACGTCATACTTGACCAGTCGTTCTCACTGTGTTTTGTACAGTAACACTACCTCTAACCTTAGTGACATGAAATTTGGGGTTCCTCAGGGGTCCGTCTTAGGCCCTACATATTGCGGCGTTTTGGGATTACCTTTCACTGCTATGCAGATGATACTCAGTTATATATGCCGATAACTGCTGGTAATCTCGTTCACATAAAATCCTTAGAAGATTGCCTTGCAGTTGGATGTCTAGAAACTTCCTACTTTTAAACTCTGAAAAGACTGAAATGATGGTTCTTGGTCCAGTGAGACATCGGCATCAATTTAACCAGTTAACACTCAGCCTAGGCTCGTGTGTCATACATCACACTGACAAAATGAGGAACCTTGGGGTAATTTTTTATCCTTTGTTGTCCTTTGGCCTCCATATTACTTGTAGAAATATTACTAGGACTGCTTTCTTCCACCTGCGAAATAAAGTGAAGATTCATCCCATCCTGTCTATGGCTGATGTTGAGACCCTGATCCATGCATTTATCTCTTCTAGATTGGACTACTGCAATGTTCTATTTTCTAGTTTACCGCAGTCTAGCATTAGGGCTCTCCAATTGGTTCAAAATGCTGCAGCCAGACTTTTAACACGATAGCAGAAAGTTCGACCACATTACACCCATTTTGGCGTCTCTTCACTGGCTTCCTGTCCCAGTGAGATCAGATTTTAACGTTCTGATACTAACCTATAAAATTATTCATGGACTGGCACCTCCCTACCTAGCTGACCTAATTAAACCTTACGTACCAGCCCGGGCTTTACGTTCTCAGGGTGCAGGACTGCTTTGTGTCCCTAGGGTGAATAAGAAGTCTGCGGGTCACAGAGCTTTCTCTTATCGTGCCCCTGTTCTGTGGAATGGTCTCCCTGCATCAATAAAACAATCAGATTCTGTGGAGACTTTCAAGTCCAGACTTAAGACGAACTTATTTTCCCTTTCATATGGCTAGCATACTGGTACAGTTTTGTTTTACACTTTTTACTCTTTTAATTCATGTTATTAGTAATTGGAGCAGGCTGTGGCCTCAACTTCACCTAAATTCTGGGTCTTTTAGTGAAGCTTAGGGCTAGCGGCCCGCGATCGCCTTAGTATTTCTTGTTTTTCTTGTTGATTAATGCTGGCAAATTATACAGTATTTTTGTCTTTCTGATGCCTGATTCTGTTTTTTCTCTGTTTAAGGTGCAGCTCCATCCAGAGATGGGAGTTGTGTTTCTGTTGGCGATCCTCCTGTCCTGTGCACCAACAGCAATTCTTGTATATTCGTCCGTGAATTGTTCTGTGAATTATTTCTGTAATTTATGTTTGTAGCATGGCCCAAGCAGAGGGTCACCCCTTTGAGTCTGGTCTGCTTGAGGTTTTTTCCTCAGAGGGAGTTTTTCCTTACCACTATTGTCTGGGGGTTGGTAAGGTTAGACTTTACCTGTGTGAAGTGCCTTGAGGCAACTCTGTTGTGATTTGGTGCTATATAAAGGAAAAAAAAAATGAAATTGAATTGAAATTTTTGCGAAGTGAACCTAATTAAAGCACTTCCCAGTTTGTGCTTTTGCTTGTTACTGTTGGGACTCATATAGAACAATTTCAGGTTTAATATGTATGTTCATCCGACTGAGGGACATACATATAATGGTAACCAAGGAAGCAAGTCAGCACTGGCTTTCTGGCCCCTTAACACATAACACGATGTTGGACGAAAGAAGCAGGAACCGGCCGAAAAACCGTGAGAGGCACAAATAGGGGAGCCGCAAAAAATTCCACCTGCTGTTGGGAGGGACACACGGTCGAATAAGCATAAATGATCACGTAGTGAAAGCTGCATGCATGCTCGCAGTACACACACAAACACAGTGGGAGCACGTGGAAAGTCGCAACCGCACAGCAGCGGAGCAATGAGATGCTGCACATATGTACATAAATGAACGAAAATGTGTAAACACAAAATTAATGTGACAGCACAGATTCAGAACATTATATGAACAGTCAATGCACTGTTTAAATGTAAGACAATCATATTACTGGTCATGAATCTGTAAAATAAACAAAAAGAAAACAAACACAAAAAACACAGCAATTTCTAATATTTTAATTCCTGTGTGCACAGTGCAAGAATGATCCTCCTGCTAGACGTATACCAGAAAGTGATGAACTATAACATGATGACTTTATTTTTAATTTTTTACATGAATGACTTGATGCTCTTGTATCATAAACACGAGCCAGCTCCGTGTGTCCAGTGTGCGCTGACCATGTTCAAAAGATGTTTTTATTGATTTCTATGTGAGGAGAGCCCGCCGATGCACGCGCCTCGTCATGTTGTCTTGTGATGTGATATTTTGCATCACATAATATGTGTTCTCCAGCTTTGATAGCGATGACACAGTGGTCAAGTGCAGCTTTGACTGCAGGGTCATCGCCATGTGCACTGAGACGTGGTTTGGGCAATCCAATTTGTTTTTAT
Organism: Thalassophryne amazonica; assembly: GCF_902500255.1. Classification (NCBI taxonomy): domain Eukaryota; kingdom Metazoa; phylum Chordata; class Actinopteri; order Batrachoidiformes; family Batrachoididae; genus Thalassophryne; species Thalassophryne amazonica. The sequence goes on from NC_047106.1 coordinate 29,759,287, forward strand.
TTCTCCCCATGTTGTCATCGTTTGCAGACAATTGTGCAGTACCACACCTTGCACATGATGAGTGAACTACATGTGACGTTATGCTGAAGAGGCTGTCAGCTGTGATGTAGAGTGGTGCACACAGCAGGACTTCAGCACTTGTCGTGGCCGGTGATCCGCTCCCTCCCTGCATGATTTCGAATGTCATCCATCCCATGACGTGATTACGTGTCAACCACGGTCCCCTGACAAACACATAACTGGAGTGCATGTGTGACAATGTCAATCAATACATGATCGACACACCCACCTCTCCTCATATGAATGGGATCACTGTCAATGTACACTAGCACACGCGTGTACACAGTGGTCAGCTATGATGTGGAGCAGTGCTCACATAAATGGTTGCGTGTCACATGAGGTGCAGCGGGCCTGTGAGTTGTTTTTATTTTTCACCATGTCAATAGAGCCTACAGATACATGTGTATGGCGGTGGCATGTTGTGAAGAAGTGTTGTTCTTTATGGCATGATATCTGTTCTCCAGCTTTGAGTAGCGATGACACAGTGGTCAAGTGCAACATGGCTCACCTTGGTGACAGCTTTGGTGCACCCGCGTGTGCTGGCATCATCTGATTGCTTCAGTGGGCGCACCTCGGCCGTGATCGTCAACGATTGCGTGTCATGTCAAGTGGCTGTCCGGTCGGCTGGTGATGTGACACACAGGAGAGCTGGGTTTTTATTTGCATTTCTGTTATATATAACAGAAATGCAAATAAAAACCCAGCTGCTTGTTGACATTAACCCTATGTCATGAAATTGACCCTATGTGTCTTTTTGCAAGGAATGTTTTCACAGTTTTTGCTCTATGGCAAGATGCATTATCTTCTTGAAAAATGATTTCATCATCCTTAAACATCAGAAAAGTGTCCAAAATATCAACGTAAACTTGTGCATTTATTGATGATGTAATGACAGCCATCTCCCCAGTGCCTTTACATGACATGCAGCCCCATATCATCAATGACTGTGGAAATTTACATGTTGTCTTCAGGCAGTCATCTTTATAAATCTCATTGGAACGGCACCAAACAAAAGTTCCAGCATCATCACCTTGCCCAATGCAGATTCGAGATTCATCACTGAATATGACTTTCATCCAGTCATCCACAGTCCACAAATGCTTTTTCTTAGCCCATTGTAACCTTGTTTTTTTTTCTGTTTGTGTTAATGATGGCTTTCATTTAGCTTTTCTGTATGTAAATCCCATTTCCTTTGTGCGGTTTCTTACAGTTCGGTCACAGACGTTGACTCCAGTTTCCTCCCATTCGTTCCTCATTTGTTTTGTTGTGCATTTTCGATTTTTGAGACATATTGCTTTAAGTTTTCTGTCTTGACGCTTTGATGTCTTCCTTGGTCTACCAGTATGTTTGCCTTTAACAACCTTCCCATGTTCCCATGTCCCTTACTCTGGATGGCATTACCCTGAGCTCTAGTAATACTGTGAGAAATCTTGGAGTCATTTTTGATCAGGATATGTCATTCAAAGCGCATATTAAACAAATATGTAGGACTGCTTTTTTGCATTTACGCAATATCTCTAAAATCAGAATGGTCTTGTCTCAGAGTGATGCTGAAAACTAATTCATGCATTTATTTCCTCTAGGCTGGACTATTGTAATTCATTATTATCAGGTTGTCCTAAAAGTTCCCTAAAAAGCCTTCAGTTAATTCAAAATGCTGCAGCTAGAGTACTGACGGGGACTAGAAGGAGAGAGCATATCTCACCCATATTGGCCTCTCTTCATTGGCTTCCTGTTAATTCTAAAATAGAATTTAAAATTCTTCTTCTTACTTATAAGGTTTTGAATAATCAGGTCCCATCTTATCTTAGGGACCTCGTAGTACCATATCACCCCAATAGAGCGCTTCGCTCTCAGACTGCAGGCTTACTTGTAGTTCCTAGGGTTTGTAAGAGTAGAATGGGAGGCAGAGCCTTCAGCTTTCAGGCTCCTCTCCTGTGGAACCAGCTCCCAATTCAGATCAGGGAGACAGACACCCTCTCTACTTTTAAGATTAGGCTTAAAACTTTCCTTTTTGCTAAAGCTTATAGTTAGGGCTGGATCAGGTGACCCTGAACCATCCCTTAGTTATGCTGCTATAGACGTAGACTGCTGGGGGGTTCCCATGATGCACTGTTTCTTTCTCTTTTTGCTCTGTATGCACCACTCTGCATTTAATCATTAGTGATCGATCTCTGCTCCCCTCCACAGCATGTCTTTTTCCTGGTTCTCTCCCTCAGCCCCAACCAGTCCCAGCAGAAGACTGCCCCTCCCTGAGCCTGGTTCTGCTGGAGGTTTCTTCCTGTTAAAGGGAGTTTTTCCTTCCCACTGTAGCCAAGTGCTTGCTCACAGGGGTCATTTTGACCGTTGGGGTTTTACATAATTATTGTATGGCCTTGCCTTACAATATAAAGCGCCTTGGGGCAACTGTTTGTTGTGATTTGGCGCTATATAAAAAAAAATTGATTGATTGATTGATTGATGTTGTTTGTATTTGGTCCAGAGTTTAGACACAGCTGACTGTGAACAACCAACATCTTTTGCAACATTGCGTGATGATTTACCCTCTTTTAAGAGTTTGATAATCCTCTCCTTTGTTTCAACTGACATCTCTCGTGTTGGAGCCATGATTCATGTCAGTCCACTTGGTGCAACAGCTCTCCAAGGTGTGATCACTCCTTTTTAGATGCAGACTAACAAGCAGATGTGATTTGATGCAGGTGTTAGTTTTGGGGATGAAAATTTACAGGGTGATTCCATAATTTATTCCTCAGAATTGAGTGATTCCATATTTTTTTCCTCTGCTTGGTCTAAAAAAGTAACCGTTACTGACTGCCACAATCTTTTTTTCTTGATTTCTTATAGTGTTTCTTAAAGCCAGAAAGTTGCCATTTGAAATGACTTTAGTTTTGTGTCATGTCTGTGATCTGCTTTTTTTCTACAAAATTAAACAACTGAATGAACATCCTCTGAGGCCGGTGATTCCATAATTTTTGCCAGGGGTTGTGTATATAAATAAATAAATATATATATATATATATGTGTGTGTGTGTTCTATCTCTACCTCATTTTCTTATTTTATTGTATTGTTACAAGTATTATTATTATTGCTTATCCTTGCACATGCTGTTTGATGCACATTTTCCTCTACTCGCACCCATCTTGTGTGGTTTTTAAGAGCTGACGTAACATGAATTTCTCCACTGTGAGATCAATCAGGTCTTATCTGTTGTGGTGTGGGATTGGGATATGCCATGGTGTTCCACAGCTGTGCTATCATGGACATGACAGCCATCCAGCTGTGTGTGTGTTGCGCTAACAGTGATCACACTGCACTGCAGCCACCGTGCAAGCCTTTGCAACCTCAGCCACACCTTGATAGGCTCATGGTGTGGGTGGGGGACACACACTGCACACTTGCATGCCATTTCTGGTGCTGGCAAAAGGGGGGGGGGCACTGTGTTGCTTGGTAATGGCACATTCGTGCGGCACTTAGAAAATGTGTGACCATTCGCACAGCGAGCTCGAAAGTGGTCGCCTGCTCTCCATTTTCATGCGGGCTGTGCAAATAGCCCTGCCTTTTCCAAATGCCCCGCGAGTGGTGTTGGATGTTTGTGGGTGGCACTTGGATTTTGGCCAACTCTGGCCGAGAGTGGATCGAATGTCCATTGATCTAGGATTTGCCGACATTTGGCCACTGGTGTGAAGGCTGACTCAGTCACACCATTTGGCCATGGTTTGACATGGCCGATGATTTTGTGCAGCTGCACAATATGTCCAACCTGTGTTCGAAACACCGTGCGACTGCTGCGAACATGATCAGATGGCAGTGCGACCTCATCCTGCCAGCCATTTGAATGGGTTTCCAGTGCGAGCGGCACGCAAATATGGAGTGCATGTGCCGTATCTGAATGAATGTGGTGACTGCTGTACGATTTCCCACAAGTGCCATTTGACTCCTCCTCCATGTGCCATTCTGCCTCAGTCGTGTTATGTGTGAAGGGGCCCTTCCAAATGACTTTTGTATTGATTGTATTATAAAGTCATGCTTAAATATTTAAGATTTTCGAGCTGTTATACAGCCTTCATATTGTAATGAGGACAGATTGATCCAGACTACAATGAGGAAAATAAGTATTTGAACACCCTGTGATTTTGCAAGTTCTCCCACTTAGAAATCATGGAGGGGTCTGAAATTTTCCTCTTTGGTTGGGAAGGAGGTTGTTTGCCAAAATCTTGCAATACATGACCCCATCCATCCTCCCTTCAATACGGTGCAGTCGTCCTGTCCCCTTTGCAGAAGAGCACCCCCAGAGTATGATGTTTCCACCCCCATGCTTCACGGTTGGGATGGTTTTCTTGGGGTTGTTCTCATCCTCTAAACATGGTAAGTGGAGTTGAATCCAAAAAGCTCTATTCTGGTCTCATCTGACCACATGACCTTCTCCCATGCCTCCTCTGGATCATCCAGATGGTCACTGGTGGACTTTAAACAGGCCTGGACATGTGCTGGCTTGAGCAGGGGGACCTTGCTGCCCTGCAGGATTTTAAACTATGACAGTATCATGTGTTACTAATGTAATCTTTGTGACTGTGGTCCCAGCTCTCTTCAGGTCATTGACCAGGTCCTCCTGTGTAGTTCTGAGCTTTCTCAGAATCATCCTTACCCCACAAAGTGAGATCTTGCATGGAATCCCAGACCGAGGAAGATTGACAGTCATCTTGTGTTTCATAACAGTTGTTGTCTTCTACCAAGCTGCTTGCCTGTTGTGCTGTAGTCCATCCCAGCCTTGTGCAGGTCTACAGTTTTGTCCCTGGTGTCCTTAGACAGCTCTTTGGTCTTGGCTATGGTGGACAGGTTGGAGTGTGATTGATTGTGTGAACAGGTGTCTTTTATACATGTAACAAATTCAAACAGGTGCAATTAATACAGGTAAAGAGTGCAGAATAAGAGGGCTTCTTAAAGAAAAATTAACAGGTCTGTGTGAGCCAGAATTCTTGCTGGTTGGTAGGTGTTCAAATACTTATTTGCAGCAGTAACATACAAATAAATTATTTTAAAAAAATCATACATTGTGATTTCCGGATTTTTTATTTATTTATATTTTTTTTTTTTAGATTGTCTCTCACAGTGGACATGCACCTAAGATGAAAATTTCAGACCCCTCCATGATTTCTAAGTGGGAGAACGTGCAAAATAGCAAGGTGTTAAAATACTTATTTTCCTCACTGTATGTCAAATTACTGAAACCATCCATGAGGAATTTGGGTCTGCTGTACTTGTTATATACTACTTATTATGACCTCTCTCTCTCTCTCTCTCTCTCTCTCTCTCTCTCTCTCTCTCTCTCTCTCTCTCTCTCTCTCTCTCTCTCTTTTTAAACACACTAATAACGATTCTTCACATGGTCCTGTTTTTTAATGCCAAGTTTTAACACTGTAAAAATCACAGGTTACTAAGTTGGCCTCCTAACCAGGACGTCTCTACTGTCAAAGCTTCTCACTGATGTGTGGACTTCACTCAACCAACTCACTTCTCAAGGAAAACACAGTGGATGTGCAAATATTACGCCACCAGATTTATAGCTGTGACCTTTCTGTCTGTGGGTTGTGTCCTGCATCACTTTAGAGCTCTTGTCACACAAGAAAATTCCAACACAAACATTCCTGGATCTAACCCTTCTGCTCCCATTTGTTTTCACAGATGTAACAAACCTGAAGAATTTCACTTTGCAGTGTTTTGTTTTGTTTCTTTAAATAGCACAGATTTGTATAGTCAGGTGCTTGAAAGTCAGATTTGAATTGTTAAATAAATTTGCCTTTTGGAGAAATCAAATAGAAAAAAAGCTGCTTCATAAAAAAATATTCATGTCTTGTGTAGACCTTAAGTATTTTTATGGACATCAAAACAGTCGACATGAAGAAAACAAACTGATCAAAGACTAAAACAAATAAATAAACAAATAACCACTTTTGGTTATGCATGGAATGATTGTCAGTGACTATTTATTTCCATTATTATTGTTTTGTTTTGTTTTTTAGCAGGGTAGGCAAGTTGCTGTATAAAAGGTGTTCTAGTTGAAGTTAAGCATTGCACTTCCAGATTCTCACTCACGCATCTTCAACTGCTTACGGCAATTAACAGTCGGGGGGGGGGGGGGGGGCTCGAGCCTAGAGTGCCTTACTTGAGAGAGTGGTGACACGACGAGAAAAAAGAAAAGTCATGTGACTCATGGTACCATCTTGGGTTCAAAATAGCATCTGCTGTTAATCTGTCTGCATGTAAATCCAGCGATTTTATTAATTTATTTGCTGAAAATGCCAGGTTGCTGTGCATTTGGAGGCACAAACAGACACAACAAGGGCTTCAAGATGTACAGATTCCCTTCAGATCCGAAAAGAAGAAACATTTGGGAAAATAAACTCAGCCGTGTGGGAGGAAGGAGACTTCATGGTCAAAGTATTGAGAGGTAAATTTATTGTTCAGTCCTATGTACAGTAAAACTCAACTAAACCATGATCATATAAACCAGATATTCGCAGTCACTGAACAAAAAAAGTCTGAATGTTTTTGTATTATTTTCCATGTAATAAACACCGTATATAACGGATTTTGTAGAACGGATTTTTCGCTCACATCGGATAAAATGTCCTGTCCGATCTCAATGTATTTCCATTAAAAACCCCGAGCAGTCGGGACGTGCAGTGACAGAGGTACAAATTGAAGTTCACCTCTGACACTCACCGGAATCATTTCCATAATTAAGTCTGACCATTTATTTTTTTCACACCATGCTCAGACTCGGACCTGCAGCCTGACGTGCACCTGTTAAATCAGACACTAAAGGCTCTGATTTGACACTTTTCTGCTTTCACTGCATCTACCATCATGCATAAATCAGGCTTTAAATGAATTAAATAAATCATCATAAATTGTAAATCTGATAGCTTAACTATTTTTATGTTTATTTTGATAGCACCTGGATGTGTTACTATATGCGGTTAAATTATTATTTTTTTTAAATGTTGAAAACATAAAAGGTGAATTAATTAAATTGTTTGAACTTATGTTAGTAAGTTCAAACACCTTAATTCATTCAGGTGTTACCAATTGAAACAACTTTTAAGTTGGTTCTTTTTCAGTGTAGAAAAAAAAATATTGTCTGGAACCAGGTTTTACAAAATAACTTACTTTTGCCTCAGAATGTAAGATGGGCCTGATCCGATCCTACATCAGTATTGACATCTGATACTGACGTCACTCACTCATTGGATGTTGGATGGACAGGGCCAATCCAATTACATGTTCTAGTGTGCAGCTTGTACTCTGCCATTACATAAAGACAGGTTCCATTCCATATCTTACCATGAACCTGCAGCAACTCAACTAAACCTTTATTTCTAAAGCACATTTAAAAAGAGAGCAGTTGACCAAAGTGCTGTACATAATTCAAAAATGGGAACTAAGTTACCCCAATCATAAATAAATAAATTAACAACAATAAATTGAAACAAGCAATAAACAAAGACAAAGTGAAATACAGAGTAAAAAGTAGTAGGAAATAATTATTTCATTTACATAGCACCAACAAAGTTGCCTCAGGCGCTTCACACAAGTAAGGTCTAACCTTACCAACCCCTAAAGCAAGCACACAGGCAGCAAGTGGTAAGGAAAAACTCCTACAATGATTTTGAGGAAGAAACTTCAAGCAGACCAGACTCAAAGGGGGGACCCTCTGCTTGGGCCATGCTACTGACACACCAGACAAATATACAGGAAATTTTGGTAGCCCAGGCTGGTGTCAGGACGTGACTCCTGCAGAAGAAGACACCCACTCCCACCTCTGGATGGACTCTCACCTCAGAGAGAAAAAAAAACAGAAGCAGGTGGCAGAAAGACTACCAATAAGGTATAATTTGTCAGCATTAAGCAACAGGAAAAAATGGAAGAAATAATAAGGTGAGATAGAGATGTAATCACTCATTTATCTCAGAATGCCAGAGAAAAGAAATGGGTTTTTAAAGAGGATTTAAAAGTCTCTAATGGACAGGGATGATCTTATATTAAGGAGAGACTATCCCTGAGCCTGGGGGCAGTAGCTGCGAAGGCTCTGTTACCTCTCATCTTTAATTTGGTTTTAGGCACCTCCAAATTTATTATTATTATTTATTATTTTAACAACACCACTGACCTGCTTATCAGATTGAAAATGACTGTCAAAAATCACCCCAAGATTCCTCACACAGGAATGAATGTTGGAACCCAGGGGACCCAGGACATCAGCAGAGCAGTCTGTGGAAGTGCTCCCCCCAAACAGGATATCCTCTGTCTTAGATTTTTAACATTGAATACATTGGCACTCATCCAAGATTTGACCTCACTCAAACAATCCAATAATGGCTGCATTGGGTCATTACCTAATGACCTTAGTGGCAGGTAAATTTGGACATCATCAACAAAGCAATGGAAAGATATTTGGTATTTTCGAAAGATACTGCCGAGAGGCAAGATGTACAAAATGAAAAGAATAGGACCTAGAATGGAGCCTCGAGGGACACCACAGGTCAGTGGGGCCACATCTGAACAAAAGTGGCCCAGTTGCACAGAACAGCTCCGCTCTGTGAGGTAAGAACTGAACCAGGTGAGAGCAGAGCCTGTAATGGCCACACACTGCTTGAGACGACGCAGCAGAATCACATGGTCCACTGTGTCAAAGGCAGCTGACAAGTCTAAAAGCATCAGGATGCAGGACTACCTGAGTCAGCAGCTAAAATCAAATCACTAAACCTCTCAGTAGAGCGGTGCGGTGCTATGTCTGGGTTTGAAGCCAGACTGAAACTTTTCATAGATGTCATGCTGAGCTAACAATGACTGCAACTGGGTGTAGGCCGCTCTCTCTAATAGCTGGGATAAAAAGGGGAGTTGAGATATAGGCCTAAAATTTGAAAGGATGGAAGGATCACCATTTTTCTTTTTGTTTAACAATTTCACCACAGCATGTTTAAAAGCTAATCAAAAACTTCTCTGAGGAGACGTGGAGGAATGATGTCTAAAGAACAGTTTGTAGAACGCAGAAGATTAACTATGTCAGAAAGTTGGGAGAAGGACAAAGGCTTGAACTGATTGAGGGTAGCAGAGCACAGAAAAATCTGAATTGGAGTCTGTGATGGGCCTAATGCCTAAATGAGCTGGTCTAGTGGCAGACACTTCTGTGATTAAAAAAATGGTAAAAAAAAAATTGTTACAAATGCAGCAATGTCGGTGAGTCTGAGTGAGTAAACACATTAGCTGCTGGCTTGACTAAAATGTAATTTTGTTTTCATATATTTTAGTCTGGAAACATGGGAATGCAAGAGAGTGCTTGTTAAACTGAAACAGACGGAGCACTTTACTGGGATGTGTGTGTACACACACACACACACACACACACACACACACACAGTAGTGACAGGTTCCTGCCATGCAACTGCACACCTGGAGCAATTTGGGGATTAAGGACCCTGACCAAACCCCTCAGTGATTTTTCTTGATCTGATGTGGAAGCAAACCAACGATCATGTAGTTTGCCAACCTGGAGGGAAAACCTGCATCTTCTTGGCTCTTCATGGTACACTATTGCCCACTGCTGGACACTGTTGCTCATTTCATTTCATTTCATTTATTTAGCACACAATGAAAATCACAATTTACAAAAAATAAATAAATAAATAAATAAAACACACACACACACACACACACACACACACACACACACACACACACACACATATATATATATATTAGGGTGGTTCAAAAAAATAAAAGTTGGAAATTCATTACTCTCACCCCTTCATTTTATAATGCTTTGGGAAAAAAGAAAGCCTGCCAAATATTTTTGTCATACATTAATATTTAGAGGTAGCACATCATAGCTGAAGGTTGTAAATATATCAATTATCGCTGCCTGAGTGCCCGTGCAATAGGTTATCCATTATCCAGTATCTAATCACATCACTTATAAAGACGATAGAAGTTAACCACCTGAGTGTAACTAAAGTATAATTTTATATTCAATTTAAAACTATACCTGGGTTTAAATATTTCTCACAAACATCATACTTTCAAAAATGTTATTTTAGGCTACAAGCTGAAAATGTTGCTTCAATTCACAGCTTCTTTTCTTTCAGATCTTTGGTGATGGTGAATCTAACATGAGATAAATGTAAAAAGAGACACTTGCTGACTTAACATGCTTAACCATTAACTGGAAACTTCAGTAAAACATGTCAGCTACTAGAAGCAGAACATTTGTATACCTTATTGGTTCCACCGACTGAAATAAAGGGAAACAAATTGCCCTCAAATGGGCAAATACTCAAGGTATTTTTCTTCAAACACATTGATTTGAAGAAAACTGTCCATGATGCTGCTGTGACCTCTATAGACATGGCAATTCCTTTTTGGGAGAGAGCTAGAATCCCACTGAGGGCAAAGCAGCATCTGATCACAAAGTTAGAAAAGGTGTTCGGAAAATGGAAAATATTGAAAAAGACCAAGAATCGCAATACAGACAAGCAGAAGAAAGATGAAACAGTGTTTTGTGAATCTTTGGAGGACTTGTTTGACATGGCACATCAGGATGTCCTAACAATGATAAAGTTTGAAGATGACAGACAGTTCCTACTTGCTCAGCGAGAGAAAGGTAGAGGATGCATGACAGGCATAGATAAAATACAAACTGCCAAAGAACAAAGAGCAGAAAAAAGGAAAGCTGCAGAAGCAAAATACAAAGAGAAACTGGAGGAGCCTGGACCATCTAATGTCTCACTACCTGACACTGTCTCCAGCCAGAGTGAAGAGAACCCAGAAAGTCCAGATGAAGAATTTGTTATGCCAGTGCCACAAAAAGCCAGTAAAATTAAAGCTGTTGTAACACCAGGACTTGCAGCAGCATTGGATAGGACCAAAACAACAGACAGAAGTGCCACCTATATTCTGACTGAAACGGCAGCAAGTCTTGGTCATGATGCAAGCAACTTAAATATCATTATCATGTAAAGGATGTTCTCTTATGTTACACAGCTGTACGTGGTGTGTCCATAAAGTAACGGTCCTTTTTATTTTTTTTAAAAACTATATGGATTTCATTCATATGTTTTTACGTCAGACAAGCTTGAACCCTCGTGCGCATGCGTGAGTTTTTCCACACCTGTCGGTGACGTCATTCGCCTGTGACCACGCCTTGTGGAAGGAGTGGTCCCGCCCCCTTGTCGGATTTTCATTGTCTGGAAATGGCGGAATGAAAAGGACTTTTTTTTCCATCAGAATTTTTTCAGAAGCTGTTAGAGACTGGCACCTGGAAACCATTCGAAAAAGTTATCTGGCTTTTGGTGAAAATTTTACGGGCTTCACAGAGAATAAGGACTTTAACTACAGCTTTAAGGACCCCTTTAAGTACGGTCGGTGCGCCGCTCTCCGAGCTGCGACGTCGCGGCACAAACCACTGGATCATTTCTAAGCTGATGGCACTGTGGATACGAGACAGTCGTGTGCTCTTTCTCTGGTTATCACAAGAGCTGGACATCAGCCATTTTCCGGCAGATTTCACTTTTAACAAGAGATTTTGTCATGGAAAGCCGCGCAGAGGCTTCGCGCGTCACGACCGATTCGCTGATGAAGCAAGACAAAGGAACACCTCCGTTTCGGAGTGTTAGAGGACAAGTTTGGACATGTCCAGCTCTCCACAAGTTCTCTTATACTCACTCAACTGGTAAGCACTGAAAGCCGAGATAGGCATGTCCAGACAATGAAAATCCGACGAGGGGGCGGGACCACTCCTTCCACAAGGTGTAAAGGATTGCTCCAGAGGCAGTTCGTCTTTTATGGCTTTTACTCATGATAACTCGACACGCTAAACAGCACAGCACACTCGCACACAATTATGAAGCACCTCACGTGTTTCACCGTAACTTTCCCTCCGATTACCGTACATGACAGTACATGCGCAGGCACATCTGTTACCATATATGACATCTCCCCCTTCAAAATGGATTATTCCCCTTAAAACAAACAACCCGTTGCTTACTTGTATTTGGAACAAATCTCCTTACATTTACTGTGAACCATCTCAAATTGATATTAACCCATTTATATAACTTCTGTTACAAATTCAACTCAGCAAGAACTTGGATCAGCATTCACAACAATAATGCCATTTCAATACAAATGTTCTCTTTTTTTTCACATTCCACCTTCTCTTTTTTTTTTTTTTTTAAACCCCCCCCCCAAAGGCCATAGGTTCGGTCTACAGGTCAAGCCTGTTGACTGGTTTGCACACCCGTCCAGATCTGGTCACAGTCTGACCGGGCATGAGGCTTGCAGGTGGAGCCACACACTGACTGGTGGGAACTGTCTCTGTCATGTCAGTGTGTGTGTCTGTCTCTGTATTCTCACTGGTTGCTGGTCGGGAAGACTGGGAACCCGGCTCAGGTTGAAGGTGGCGGCGATTCCGTCGAAGCTCAGCTCCCTGCTGTGTCTTGATGATGACTGATCTCGGAGTGGTGCTTTCTCCTGAAACCACCGCTGACCGTGACCATGATTTCTCATGGTCCAACTTGGACTTCACCACATCGCCTGGCTGTAGGACAGGTAAGGGTCGTGCTCCATGGCGGCGATTGTAGTAGTAGGCCTGCTTGGCCTTCTCTCGGTCATCCTCCTTCACTGCTGCTCTGCTCGGCCACTGTGATTGAAGATTCTTCTCCAGGATAGGGAGCGTTGTCCTGATTTTTCTCCCCATTAACAGCTCTGCAGGGCTGTAGCCGGTCGAGGAGCACGGAGTAGACCTGTAGATCATCAAGGCCAGCACTGAATCCGCTTGTTTGAGGATCTTCTTGGCTGTTTGCACGGCCCTCTCTGCATGCCCGTTGCCCTGCGGGTGATGTGGGCTGGACGTGCAGTGTCTGAAGTCAAATTGCTTTGCGAACTCCTGAAACTCAGCACTAGAAAACTGCGGCCCATTATCAGTCACTACTTCGTCATGGATGCCAAACCTGGCAAAGACTCCCTTCAACTTAAGTATTGCATGTGTACTGGTTGTGGATGGCATGTGCAGTATTTCTATGAATCTAGAGTAACAGTCTGAGACAACCAGGTAGTTCTGGTGATTGTACTCACATAAATCCATTGCGATTCTCTTCCACGGACGATCTGGAAGTGTTGTAGAGATGAGTGGCTCTTTTTGTTGTGTTCTCTTCTGTTCAAAGCACACCTGGCAAGATGACACTAGGCCGCTTATCTCTGTAGCGAGACCGGGCCACCACACTGATGAGTAGGCTCTTTCCCAACATTTAGTCAGTCCTTGGTGCCCCTCGTGAATTTTCTGGAGAATCTCTTTTCTCATCAGCTGAGGGACCACGATCCTGCTTCCATTGAGGACCAGGCCATCGTGCTCTGACAGTTCTGCTTTGACCTGCATTTACTGTCTTATACCCACAGGCACCTTGCAGCTGTGTTCCGGCCATCCTGCCTGTATGAACTTGAGTGACTGCAGTTCAGCATCATCTGCAGTTGCCATCTTGATCTCATCCATCTTGTTCTGACTAGCAGGGATTGCCCCCACTATACTAGCAACATAACATGCCACATCACTCTCAGTGTCCGGCTCAGTACATGTGAACAGCGGGCTACGTGAGAGAGTGTCTGCGATGATCAGAGTTTTCCCAGGAGCATACTCTGCCACGGGGCTGAATCTCATCAGCCTCATTAGAAGACGCTGACATGTTGGAAATGATCTGGTCGTTTCAGCGTGTTGATGCCGATCGGAGCGTGGCGCGCTCTCCACCATTGTGCGGATGTCTTTAAACCAGTTATACTGCTCCTTAATCTGTGTGATGCCCAGAGGATCGTCACCGAAAGCCATCTGAATAATCCGAATGGTTTCCACCTGGCTGTCGCCCAGTTTCTGGCAAAATTTGATGAAGTCGCACTGCTCCAGTTGTTCTGCCATTTCCTTGCAAAGAAAAAACGACGAGAGACTCCACCCATCCTCACACAAAGGCTGCTTACAAGCAAATGATGCAACCGACAGGCGTGAAAAAAATCACGCATGTGCACAAAGGTTCAAGGTTGGCTCATGCAAGCACACGTGATTCAAATCCATCAGGTTTTTGAAAAAAATAAAAAGGTCGGATACTTTTCTAACAGACTTCGTACAGCCAGCTTTATTTACTCACATAATTCAACTCAAATTATTTTATTTATATAGTGCCAAATCACAACAACCCTGCCTCAAGGCGCTTTACACGGATAGGTAAGATCTAATCTTACCAACCCCCCTGAGCAAGCAAGTGTACTCAGGTCAACCAGATACGAATCCATGAATAAGGTAGTAGCAGAACCTTAAAATCAGACCTCACAGAGACAGGAAGCCATGAATAGAGGTGGAAATGTGCTCAAACTTCCTGATTCTTTTCAAAATTCTGCCAGCAATATTTTGAACCAGTTGAGACCCCTAATGCTGGGGTGAGGTAAGCAAGAAAATAGGACACTGCAATATTCCAGTCTAGAGGAGAAAAATGCATGGATCAGAGTTTCTGCGTCAGCCATAGACAGGATGAGGTGAATCCTTGCTATGTTACGAAAGCGGAAGAAAGCAGTCCTAGTGTTTTCTCTAATGTGTAGGTCAAATGACAGTGTGGGAGCGAAGATGACCCCAAGGTTCCTCACTTTGTCAGAGTGATGTATGATGCACAAGTCTAGGTTAAGCGTTTACTGGTCAAACTGGTGTTATTGTCTCACTGGACCAAGGACCATCATTTCACTCTAGTTTAAAGGTAAAAAATTGCTCAGCATCGAGCTTTGACGTGTATGAGATTACTAGCAGTTAACAGCATGTACATCAGCTGAGTATCATCAGCTTAACAGTGAAAAGTCATCCCATAGTATTGCAGTTTATACCCAAGGGGTGCTACATAAAAGGAAAAAGCAGGGGGCTTAAAGCCACTTTCACACCGGGCCTGCTTTGAGTTGCGTCATGCAGTGTCATAACGACACCAAGCTGATACAACCTAGCGCCAAGTTTATGCAGCCTAATAACACAATACTGCGAGGGACGCAACGGATGCCAAAATTTAAACATGTTTAATATTTTCATGGATTTTCAGCGTTGAGCACTGGACGCAGAAAGGAAGTAGTTTTCACGCAAGTTGACGCAACATAACAGTACTTAACGTGACTGGATGCCACACCCACACAATATAAAGCTACCCGACACCAATTTATGATTCCTGCAGTGCTCCATTGTTGCTGAGCTATAAATCACGCAGGATTGTCGTCGAACATTTTATACTGTGTACACAATGCAGTAAAACTATACCGCTCAAAGAGCACGTGAATAACTAAAAGAAAAAAAATGCTCATCACAGCCTGGCTGCAGCTCCTTACGCTCACCTCCTCAAGTTCTCTCACGATTATGTTAAAGTCAATTAAGTCCTGCTCACAGACCAATTGCCAGCGACAGGACATGTCCACATCCATTATACTTCTCATGGAGGACATCTCACGTCTACTCATGGACATTTCATACACGCGTGCGTGCGAATGCCAGCTGTAGCTCCGCGGTCACAGGAAGAATGATAAACTATAACAGAAATCAGAGCGCACAACTGCAGTGCTGCACAAGAACACACCTGCAGCGCGGCACAGGAATAAAACAATAAACCAGAAGAAAAATCAGATAAAAGAAATCACTAATAAAAAACATTAACTCCTGGAAATAATGTATTCTGACTTTTTCCAATGTATCAACTCCATCTACATGTCCACGCAGTCTGCTCTCCCACCTGCTGAACGCCACTGATGCAGGCATTCCTGCGTTATTAGATACGCAGCATATGCAACTTGAAGCAGGCACTTGAAGGGGCATAAGTGGACCCTGTTGAACCCTGTATTTCATGCATTTTAAAAAAGAAACTGCTGTCTCAACGAGAAAAAATGATGTAACAATTTGCATAGATTTTTTTAAAGTTATTTAAACTTGGCTATTTCAACAGTCAATTGAGTTATTGCCACAAGACATCTCTAGTTAAGTTGATATAACTTTTAAAAAAATCTCCCTGCATCAGATTCTGTGGAGACTTTCAAGTCCAGACTTAAGATGCACTTATTTTATCTTTCGTATGGCTAGCATACTGGCATAGTATGTTTCTATTCTTTTTACTCTCTTAAATTTATTTTATTAGGAAACAGAGCGTGCCGCAGCCGCAACTTTATCTAAAGTCTGGGTCTTTTAGTGAAGCTTAGAGCTACTGGCTGGTGATCACCTTAGTATTTCTTCTGTTTTTCTTGTTGCTTAATGCTGACAAATTATACTGTATTTGTTGTCTTTCTGATGCCTGATTCTGATTTTCTCTCTGTTTGAGGTGCAGCTCCATCCAGAGATGGGTGTGGTGTCTACTTCAGCAACACTCCCGTCCTGTGCACCAGAAAAATTTCCCGTCTATTCATTATGTAAATTGTTTTGTCAATTGCGTTGGTAGCATGGCCCAAGCAGAGGGTCACCCCTTTGAGTCTGGTCTGCTTGAGGTTTCTTCTTCAAATAATCAGAGGGAGTTTTTTCTTACCACTGTTGCCTGTGTGCTTCCTCTGGGTGTTAGTAAGTTTAGACCTTACTTGTGTGAAGTGCCTTGAGGCAACTTTGTTGTGACTTGGCGCTATATAAATGAAAAGAAATTGAATTGATGTTGAAAATAGTGTTCTACTGTCTCTGTAGTTTTTGAGAAGGTTAAATAAATCACAGTGAAACATGAAAAATAATGCACAAAATGTCTACATCCCACGTATTTGTCACGCAGCAGGTGGTGATGACATCACCAAGAACAAGATGGCAGATTTATTTATGGTTTTGTCATGGAAAAATAAGCTGTAAATTCATCATGCACTTCATCATCATCATCATCATCATTATAACCCCCAATCTGGTCTCTACATGACCAAAGCAGGTCACACATTCTCAGACCTGCTTCCAGCGGGTGTTGGACTCCACCAGGGCTGCACCTTGTCACCGATCCTGCTCATGAGGTCGATGGATGGGATCTCAAGGCGCAGACAGGAACTGGAGAGTGTCCAGTTTGGTGACATCAGAGCTGCATCTCTGCTTTTTGCAGATGATGTGGTTCTGTTGGCTTCATCAGCCACTGACCTCTGATGCAGGCCCAGTGTGAAGCGACGAGAATGAGACTCAGCACTTTCAAATCTAAGATCATGGTCGTCTGTCAGAAAAGGGTGGACTGTCAACCTCTGGGACAGGGGAGAGTTCTTGCCCTGAGTGGAGGAGTTTAAGTATCTTTGGTAATGAGTTCAATTGCGGGGATACGTTGAAGCGTGAGATCGAGACGGACTGGGGGTGGCAACTATTGTGTTCCGGACGCTGTACCGGACCATCATGTTGAAGCAGCTGAGCCAGAAGGGGAGACTCTCAATTTGCCATTTCATTTATGATCATGAACTCTGTGTAATACCTGAAGGAAAACGATTGCGGAAACAAGTGGCAGAAATGAGATTGCTCCATTTGATATCTGAGCTTTCACTCCTGGACAGGATGAGAAGCTTCACTATCAGGAGGGACTCATGGTCAAGCCATTGCTTCGTCGCATTGAAAGCTGAAAGGAGCCAGCTGAGGTGGTTCAGGCATCTGGTGAGGATGCCCCCTGGTCGTTTTCGACAGGAGGGCTTCCAGGCACGTAGAACTAGGAGGAGGCCCCAGGGAAGACTGAGGAAGACACTCTGGAGGGATTACAGCTCCCTGCTGGCTTGGGAATGCCTTGGCCAAAGATAGGGACGTGTGAGATGAGCTGCTTGGTTGCTGCCACTGCAGACCGGACCCAGATAAGTGGTTGAAAATGAATGGATTATTATAACCATAACACACATTTCTAAATGTTAAGCACGTGTGTTGTGCATGCATGTGGAAATTAGAATATGAATGAAATACTACACTTTACTTTTTCTTTTATATCATATTTAATGCTTCATAAGAATATGCTGCATTGAGACCACAGTTTGAAGGGTTGTATACTGTGTGGGACTGTTGAGAATCATTCTTTTATGGAAAATGTAGCCTGATGCTGTGACAGTAAACCCCTTCTTTCTATAACATTAATTAGCATTACAGCACAGCATTCATTTCAGTCCTGTAAAAATGTAATTCTAATGTTTTGTTTTTTTTATGCACATTAATAATAAATCAATTTCAGTTCATTTGCACCATCTTCAGACCAGAGCGGGGACACACTATCACCTTCAAGACCAGTGGAAAGACGTTGCACTTGAGCTCAAAATAATGTAATCGTGGGGAGATGAGGGAGAAAAAAACACATTTTTGTTTTCCCTAAAATATGTTGTTCACACTGTAACCGATAAGGAAGCTTTAGCCAGGCAATGAGTGAGCATTTAAAGCAAATAAAGCGACAGATGGTGTAAATGTGGGACTTTGAGGCACCGAATTGACAGTGTGAAACTGTTCAACAGCAATTAGCAAAGACTGTAGCTCCTGCAGCAAGAGTCTTAATGACATATATACAGTCTAATGAGGCGTACACTATACAGGCTCCTCGGAAGGATGCATTTTATGGAACACACTGTTCCATGTGCAGAAGTTCACGCAAGGACTCTTATTCAAATGACTCTAATTTTCATCTAATTTACTCAATATTTTTGCTCCACAGTTTGCTGCAAAGTTATGCAACTACACTGCATTTGCAGCTGTTAGGCAAGTTGTACTCATTATTATCTATATCCACTGGAGCCTATTCTAGAGGTCAAAGGGCAAGAAATACATCCTGGACAGGCTGCTGAGGCCAGCACTTAGAGAGAGAAATAAATACATTCACACTCTTCCAATTCACCTAAACTCTGTGCCTTATGGGAGGAAGCCTGAGCACCGCAAGGGAACCCACGCAGACACGGAGAGAACATGTGAACAGAAAGGACCAGGTTGGAAGCAAACCTGGGAACTTCTTGCTGTGAGGTAATACTGCTAACCACTGAGTTACCATGCTGGTGTTTCGCCTTTAATGGAAGTGTGTGCACAATTATTAGGAAACTGTTATTGTGCAGAATTATTATGAAACTAAATTCTCCAATTTTTCCAATCTCACTAGTTTGTTTTCATTTACTAAGTAAATGGTAAATGGACTACATTCATACAGCGCTTTTCCATCTGAATCAGAAGCTCAAAGCACTTTACAATGATGCCTCACATTCATCCATTCACACACCAATGTCAGGGTGCTGCAATGCAACATGCTCACTACACACCGGGAGCAAACAGGGGATTAAGGGCCTTGCCCAAGGGCCCTTAGTGATTTTCTGGTCAGGCAGGGGTTTGAAACAATGATCCTCTGGTCTTAAGCCCAACGATTAACCACTAGACCATCACCTCAAATTAGCAAACATTCCTGACATTTCAAAAAAATTAAGTAACCAGTATAGCCACCCTTAATTTCAATAACTGACATGAGCTTTCCATCCATGGAGTCTGTCAGTTTCTTGATGATCTTGATGATCGTCTTTTGGTGCGGCGCCAACCACAGCCTCCCAAATGATGTTCAAAGAGGTGTGTTGTATTTCCTAACTGCAAATCTCACACTTAAGAAGAGCACTCAAGTTCTGTGTAAGGTTTAAGTCAGGTGAGAAAGTGGGTCACGTCATTTTTTTTTTTTTGTGATCTTTGAGGCCTTTGTTGGACAACCAAGCAGTGGAGAACCTGGATGCATGTGATGAAACATTGTCCTTCATAAAAATCATGGCCTTCTTAAATGACAGACTCTTTTCTGTACCCCACTTGAAGAAAGTATTGTCTAAATACTGGCTGTAAGTTTCTGAGTTGTTTTTAAGTCCTCATTCATCCTTAATAATAGCTGCTCATAGCAGTACCACTCCTCCACGTGCTGGCATCTGACTCGAAGTGGTGCTATTTATCAAGAAGTGATTCCAACCACGGGTCCATCCATCTGGGAGACTGAAAGTCAATATCATTTCATCTGTCCATAAAACCTTTGAAAAATCCAGTTTTGACATTTCAACTTGTGAATCTTGTTCAATAGTGGTTGTGTTTCAGTCTTGGTTACCTTGGAGATGTTACTGAGCACCTCATACTTCTGGACACTCCAAGAAAATTGCAGTTCTAGAATATTGCAGTGCAGGAGAATAATTGTTATTGTACTTACATATGAGGTCTGTTAGAAAACTATCCAACTTTTTTATTTTTTGCAAAAACTATAAGGATTTGAATCACGTGTGATTGCATCAGCCAAGCTTGAACCTTCGTGCGCATTTTTTCATGCCTGTCGGTTGCGTCATTCGCCTGTGAGCACGCTTTGATTGAGCAGTGGTCCACCCCCCCTCGTCGGATTTTTATTGTGAGGAAAATGTCAACGATTTGGAGCTTTGCTGCATCAAATTTTTCCAGAAAATGTGAGAGACAGCCAGGTGGACACCATTCGGAAGATTCAGACAGCTTTCAGGGACGATTCTATGGGGATCAAACAGATTAAGGAGTGTTACAACCGGTTTAAAGACGGCGCACAATGGCGGAGAGAGCGCTGCGCTCTGAGCGGCGATCGACAGGCTGAAACGACCAGATCATTTCCAAAGTGAACACTGTGTTGATCTGAGACGTCGTCTGACTACTACAGAAATGGCAGAAGATGTGGACATAGCACTTTTTTGGCACATTATGGAAAGATGGTTGGCATTTGTCAAGTGTTCCCTGTAACACTTGGCTCTCTGTTGGGACTGTTTACACTGAGACTGCTACCTGCTGCTTTGGACTTGAATTAACAGTCTTTTTCAAGACTTTTTTACTTTTTTACCTTTTTACTTTTTTTTTTTTTTTTTACTTTTTTACTGTGCTCCAACGCCTAAGGAAGACCTCTAACGGTCGAAACATCGCGACGGAGCACTTTTATCTGCTAACTTTCATCAGCGTTGGCAAGCTAACTAGCTTGCTAACGCTTTCGTTTTTTATTTATTTATTTATTTATTTATTTATTTTTTTTTCTCTTTTAGCACTGTTGTCGTGCGTTGCCTGTGCTGCTTCATGGCCTGTTTGGTGCCTTGATTGGGGCACTCCTGCTGCTGAATCACCTTTAAATTATTTACACATTATTCACTTTGTGTGTTTTTAGGAATCCGCTAGGTTGCGTAGCTACTAGCTCTTAGCCGATTTAGCATGGCGGCTTCTCCTGTCTCTCCCGTACTTTTCTGCTCTGGGTGTGAAATGTTTAGTTATTCCTCGGCCTCCTTTAGCAGTAACGGTACTTGTAATAAGTGCAGCTTATTCGTAGCTTTGGAGGCCAGGCTGGGCGAATTGGAGACTCGGCTCCGCACCGTGGAAAATTCTACAGCTAGCCTGGCCCCTGTAGTCGGTGCGGACCAAGGTAGCTTAGCCGCCGTTAGTTACCCTCTGGCAGATCCCGGGCAGTCGGGAAAGCAGGCTGACTGGGTGACTGTGAGGAGGAAGCGTAGCCCTAAACAGAAGCCCCGTGTACACCGTCAACCCGTTCACATCTCTAACCGTTTTTCCCCACTCGACGATACACTCGCCGAGGATCAAACTCTGGTTATTGGCGACTCTGTTTTGAGAAATGTGAAGTTAGCGACACCAGCAACCATTGTCAATTGTCTTCCGGGGGCCAGAGCAGGCGACATCGAAGGACATTTGAAATTGCTGGCTAAGGCTAAGCGTAAATTTGGTAAGATTGTAATTCACGTCGGCAGTAATGACACTCGGTTACGCCAATCGGAGGTCACTAAAATGAACATTAAATCGGTGTGTAACTTTGCAAAAACAATGTCGGACTCTGTTGTTTTCTCTGGGCCCCTCCCCAATCGGACCGGGAGTGACATGTTTAGCCGCATGTTCTCCTTGAATTGCTGGCTGTCTGAGTGGTGTCCAAAAAATGAGGTGGGCTTCATAGATAATTGGCAAAGCTTCTGGGGAAAACCTGGTCTTGTTAGGAGAGACGGCATCCATCCCACTTTAGATGGAGCAGTTCTCATTTCTAGAAATCTGGCCAATTTTCTTAAATCCTCCAAACTGTGACTATCCAGGGTTGGGACCAGGAAGCATAGTTGTAGTCTTACACACCTCTCTGCAGCTTCTCTCCCCCTGCCATCCCCTCATTACCCCATCCCCGTAGAGACGGTGCCTGCTCCCAGACCACCAATAACCAGCAAAAATCTATTTAAGCATAAAAATTCAAAAAGAAAAAATAATATAGCACCTTCAATTGCACCACAGACTAAAACAGTTAAATGTGGTCTATTAAACATTAGGTCTCTCTCTTCTAAGTCCCTGTTGGTAAATGATATAATAATTGATCAACGTATTGATTTATTCTGCCTAACAGAAACCTGGTTACAGCAGGATGAATATGTTAGTTTAAATGAGTCAACACCCCCGAGTCACACTAACTGTCAGAATGCTCGTAGCACGGGCCGGGGCGGAGGATTAGCAGCAATCTTCCATTCCAGCTTATTAATTAATCAAAAACCTAGACAGAGCTTTAATTCATTTGAAAGCTTGTCTCTTAGTCTTGTCCATCCAAACTGGAAGTCCCAAAAACCAGTTTTATTTGTTATTATCTATCGTCCACCTGGTCGTTACTGTGAGTTTCTCTGTGAATTTTCAGACCTTTTGTCTGACTTAGTGCTTAGCTCAGATAAGATAATTATAGTGGGCGATTTTAATATCCACACAGATGCTGAGAATGACAGCCTCAACACTGCATTTAATCTATTATTAGACTCTATCGGCTTTGCTCAAAAAGTAAATGAGTCCACCCACCACTTTAATCATATCTTAGATCTTGTTCTGACTTATGGTATGGAAATAGAAGATTTAACAGTATTCCCTGAAAACTCCCTTCTGTCTGATCATTTTTTAATAACATTTACATTTACCCTGATGGACTACCCTGCAGTGGGGAATAAGTTTCATTACACTAGAAGTCTTTCAGAAAGCGCTGTAACTAGGTTTAAGGATATGATTCCTTCGTTATGTTTTCTAATGTCATATACCAACACAGAGCAGAGTAGCTACCTAAACTCTGTAAGGGAGTTAGAGTATCTCGTCAATAGTTTTACATCCTCTTTGAAGACAACTTTGGATGCTGTAGCTCCTCTGAAAAAGAGAGCTTTAAATCAGAAGTGTCTGACTCCGTGGTATAACTCACAAACTCGTAGCTTAAAGCAGATAACCCGTAAGTTGGAGAGGAAATGGCGTCTCACTAACTTAGAAGATCTTCACTTAGCCTGGAAAAAGAGTTTGTTGCTCTATAAAAAGCCCTCCGTAAAGCTAGGACATCTTTCTACTCATCACTAATTGAAGAAAATAAGAATAACCTCAGGTTTCTTTTCAGCACTGTAGCCAGGCTGACAAAGAGTCAGAGCTCTATTGAGCTGAGTATTCCATTAACTTTAACTAGTAATGACTTCATGACTTTCTTTGCTAACAAAATTTTGACTATTAGAGAAAAAATTACTCATAACCATCCCAAAGATGTATCGTTATCTTTGGCTGCTTTCAGTGATGCCGGTATTTGGTTAGACTCTTTCTCTCCGGTTGTTCTGTCTGAGTTATTTTCATTGGTTGCTTCGTCCAAACCATCGGCATGTTTATTGGACCCCATTCCTGCCAGGCTGCTCAAGGAAGTCCTACCATTATTTAATGCTTCAATCTTAAATATGATCAATCTATCTTTGTTAGTTGGTTATGTACCACAGGCCTTTAAGGTGGCAGTAATTAAACCATTACTTAAAAAGCCATCACTTGACCCAGCTATCTTAGCTAATTATAGGCCAATTTCCAACGTTCCTTTTCTCTCAAAGATTCTTGAGAGGGTAGTTGTAAAACAGTTAACTGATCACCTGCAGAGGAATGGTCTATTTGAAGAGTTTCAGTCAGGTTTTAGAATTCATCATAGTACAGAAACAGCATTAGTGAAGGTTACAAATGATCTTCTTATGGCTTCGGACAGTGGACTTATCTCTGTGCTTGTTCTGTTGGACCTCAGTGCTGCTTTTGATACTGTTGACCATAAACTTTTATTACAGAGATTAGAGCATGTCATAGGTATTAAAGGCACTGCGCTGCGGTGGTTTGAATCATATTTGTCTAATAGATTACAGTTTGTTCATGTAAATGGGGAATCTTCTTCACAGACTAAAGTTAATTATGGAGTTCCACAAGGTTCTGTGCTAGGACCAATTTTATTCACTTTATACATGCTTCCCTTAGGCAGTATTATTAGACGGTATTGCTTAAATTTTCATTGTTACGCAGATGATACCCAGCTTTATCTATCCATGAAGCCAGAGGATACACACCAATTAGCTAAACTGCAGGATTGTCTTACAGACATGAAGACATGGATGACCTCTAATTTCCTGCTTTTAAACTCAGATAAAACTGAAGTTATTGTACTTGGCCCCACAAATCTTAGAAGCATGGTGTCTAACCAGATCGTTACTCTGGATGGCATTTCCCTGATCTCTAGTAATACTGTGAGAAATCTTGGAGTCATTTTTGATCAGGATATGTCATTCAAAGCGCATATTAAACAAATATGTAGGACTGCCTTTTTGCATTTACGCGATATCTCTAAAATCAGAAAGGTCTTGTCTCAGAGTGATGCTGAAAAACTAATTCATGCATTTATTTCCTCTAGGCTGGACTATTGTAATTCATTATTATCAGGTTGTCCTAAAAGTTCCCTAAAAAGCCTTCAGTTGGTTCAGAATGCTGCAGCTAGAGTACTGACGGGGACTAGCAGGAGAGAGCATATCTCACCCGTGTTGGCCTCTCTTCATTGGCTTCCTGTTAATTCTAGAATAGAATTTAAAATTCTTCTTCTTACTTATAAGGTTTTGAATAATCAGGTCCCATCTTATCTTAGGGACCTCGTAGTACCATATTACCCCATTAGAGCGCTTCGCTCTCAGACTGCGGGCTTACTTGTAGTTCCTAGGGTTTGTAAGAGTAGAATGGGAGGCAGAGCCTTCAGCTTTCAGGCTCCTCTCCTGTGGAACCAGCTCCCAATTCAGATCAGGGAGACAGATACCCTCTCTACTTTTAAGATTAGGCTTAAAACTTTCCTTTTCGCTAAGGCTTATAGTTAGGGCTGGATCGGGTGACCCTGGACCATCCCTTGGTTATGCTGCTTTAGACGTAGATTGTGGGGGGGTTCCCATGATGCACTGTTTCTTTCTCTTTTTGCTCCGTATGCATCACTCTGTATTTAATCATTAGTGATCGATCTCTGCCCCCCTTCACGGCATGTCTTTTTCCTGGTTTTTTCCCTCAGCCCCAACCAGTCTCAGCAGAAGACTGCCCCTCCCTGAGCCTGGTTCTGCTGGAGGTTTCTTCCTGTTAAAAGGGAGTTTTTCCTTCCCACTGTTGCCAAGTGCTTGCTCATAGGGGGTCGTTTTGACCGTTGGGGTTTTTCATAATTATTGTATGGCCTTGCCTTACAATATGGAGCGCCTTGGGGCAACTGTTTGTTGTGATTTGGCGCTATATAAGAAAAAAGTTGATTGAGTTGATTGAGTTGACCACTGCTCACTCAAAGCGTGCTCACAAGCGAATGATGCAACCGACAGGCATGAAAAAACTCACGCATGCACACGAAGGTTCAAGCTTGGCTGATGCAAGCGCACATGATTCAAATCCATATAGTTTTTGCAAAAAATAAAAAGGTCGGATAGTTTTCTAACAGACCTCGTACATCCAACAAAATTTGTCCTCTGTATTTAATCCATCCTAATTACAGTTAGACACAATCCAACCACTAGGAGCAGTGTGCAGCCACAGTCTGGTGCCCGGGAACCAACTCCAGATGTAGAGATGCTGCCTTGGTCAGGGGCAGAGAAAGGAGCAGATCTTAAATAAGCATGTTTTTGATTGTGGGAGGAAACCACACAGACACGGGGAAACATGCAAACTCCACACACAAAGGGCGGAAAGCGATCCCATGACCTTCTTGCTGTGAGGCACCAGTGTTAACCACTAAGGAGATAATGACCACCTGGTTGTGTCATGTTTAATTCTTCTCAAATCTTTAGCAATGAATTTGCATCTTTTCTTCTCTACACATTTCTTTCGACCCTGTTGACTATTTGCAACAACACGTTTGTTTGGTGATCACGCATCAATATCTTCGCTACTTCAAGAGCGTTATATCACCCTGAAAGCCATTGATTTTTCAGTGTCTGTTCACTTTTTGTGGCCAATTTTGAATAAGCTAAAGAAGCTGCCTGATAATTATGCACACCTTGATATAGTGTGTTCATCACTTTAGGCCACACCCTCTCTCACTAGAAAAATACATATCATAAAACCATCATCATAAAAATACATATCATAAAACCATCCCTGGTTCTCAAGACCAGGCACCTAAGTGGCTCTGCTCTTCTTCTTTTTTTTCTTTTTTTTTATTATTAGTATTAATTTTTTAAAATTTATTTAAGTGAACCTTAGTAGAGTTCCACCTTAGATTTGTATTGTATAATAGAAGATATACCTTACTGAATTTTCATATCACCTGAGAATGCTGAAAGTTCATCTCACTAATGAATAAAATATCAAATGAGCTAACTATTCGAAATAAAGAATGAATTATGAAAATATTAATGTATTAGGTTTTATTTTAGGTGCCATATGCTCTGAGAAATGAAGTCATAAACATGAATAAATTAGTCCGATTTCACATGCTGCTAATAAACGCTCAGAAATGTCAAGCTGTGAGGAATCTGGAGTTTGATGACGTCATGTTGAGGCACATTTACAGAAAGTTCTTGCATAATTCCTGTTATTGTACTCTTGGAGGACACCTGCTGGAGAGATTGATGTAGTGCAGAGATTTAATGTACAAAGACAAAGCACCAAAATTTCATCGATTGTTCCTCAACATAAAATTTATTTGTGCTGCAAGTTTTGTTACTTCAGACATTTTGCTGCCGCAAATCCAATTACAACACACACACCAGCAAAAACACACCAGTGGTTTTTTGTGGCTGCCAAGTCTGAGTGGAAACGCTGCGTTTGTGCTTTCATCTCTTTCTTCAGCATCTCCTCCTTCATGTCCAGCTCCTTCTGGAAGTTGGACTCTTTCTCTTGCAGGATTTTTTGGAACTCAGCTTCTTTCATGTCCATCATTTTATGGAAGCTGATGTCTTTCTCCTCCTGCATTTTTTTATACTGAGCCTCCTTTCTCATCATCATTTGACAGAACTTGGCATCGGTTTCCTCCAGCTTCCTTCGGAATTCCAGTTCCTTGCTGTCCATCACTTTGTGGAAGCTGATCTCCTTTTCCTCCTGCATTTTTTTATACTGAGCCTCCTTTCTGTCCATCATCTTCTGGACCTTGATGTCCTTTTCCTCCATTGCTTGCTGGAAGCTGGTGTGTTTGTCCAACAACATTTGTATCATTCTGTCCTTTTCTTTAAGTTTCTCCTCAAATACAGCCTGTTTGATCTCATCCTCCCTTCTGTGACTGGCAGCGAACACTTCCAGCAGTCGCAGCTGCTTGGCTTCAGTGTCTTTTTGAACTTTGACCCTCCATGAATTGTCATCATGAAGATGTGTCTCCAGAGACTCTGGTCCTTCACTCTCAGAGTCTGAGTCCAGCAGATTGGGGGGCTACAAACACAACAAGAGACAATCAGTTAGCATCATGCATTCATTATGAAGTGGTTATTTTCAGCTGACCAATCAGCTGCACTGAAACAAAAACAGTCTGCAGAGCTTCTTTGCAGTCGGTGTTGATTTTCCCGAAGTGTTTGATTCAGTTGATCGGACTGCTCTCTGGGACAGCAACACCACAAGACAATTAGTCACAACTTAGAATCATTAGAGTCACAATAAATAGTTTGAATTAGTTCAAATGACTGTAAAATACTTCAAACTGTATTGTTTAATAAACTGAACGCAAATCAGCCAAGTTTGACTTATTTGAGTTTACAAAATGTTTTAATATCGTCATTTTCTTCAAACAGTTTGAGTTGAACTCTCTCATCAGGTTTTACAGTGAAAATATGAACAAATGAATAAAATAAAGCATACAAGCCAAGAAAGATCAAACGGGGAATCACAGAGTCAAAATGAGGAAAAACTTACTGGTTTTAGGACTTTACGAGGCATCCTCACCGACTGAGTTTGAATTGTTATTTCAAAGTGTTTTTTAATTTCTCGTATTTGAAGGTTTGTTTTCTTCAGTCTGATGTTTGTGTTCACTGTTGTGTTCAGACTAAACTGAACTGTTCATACACTGAGACATCTCATCTGTTGTGAGCATTGATGAGCTTTGTGATGTTTGAGCTGCTATGACCTTGAATAACCTTTTAACAGCCTTTGTGACGTCATCAGGCTGGCTCCATTCCATTATTATGTATCTCTTTGTCCATGATCTGATCCAATATGAACTAACTTTACTGAAATAGAAAATTCTCATTTAACTACTTCTGTGTGTAAATTTTGTGTGGAACTGATGAATTTTTTTATTGTGAAATTTCTTTCATAACGAAATTAAATCCTTCATGTGAAGTCGTCAACCTTTTTTATATTATTATTAAATATTTGTTTTCGATCATTTTCAGACCAGGATCATCTTGTGTTTTTAGTGTCTCACTGAAGGACAGTGTCCCAAACACATCTGGCTGTGAAGATCTTGACCATTAGTGCTTTTAATGTCAACACATTAAATATTTTGAATTTGCTGCAGGAACGTTATAAATGACTGTAAAATACTGCAAACTGTTTTGGTTAATGAACTGAAATGTAATTAAACTCAAATCAGGCAAGCTTATTTTAATTCAAATAATTTTCAAAGTTTGAGTTATCGAATTAATTAAATGGTTTAATACAGTGGTTCCCAAAATGTGGGCTGTCGCCCCCTGGTGGGTAGCGATGGTACTGTTGATGAGCCACATAGTTATTAAATTTAAAATAAATTAAAAATTATTTGATTTTCAATTTTGTTATAATATTTGAAATATTTTAATATTTTAATAATGGAATCACATTTAACAAAATAAAGCCATGAGATTTACATTATGTGTAATGTTTCATTTCGTGGACCGAGTTTATCATATTGCACATATATGAAAATATTTAATCTTTGCTCTCTTGAGTCAATCAGAATTGTGTTTAAAGGTTTTAGTTTGGCCTCCGAACAATTTTCTGATTTCATAGTGGACGTATGTACATCGTATTCTTCATTTTTGGAATGTCTGGTTTAATATCATCATTTTCTTCAAATGGTTTGAGCTGAACTATGAGGGGCAACTGAAAAGATCTGAGCCGGACCCAGAAATGTTTGTTTGTCAGAGTGCAAAAGTTGGAGAACGACGCCCAACTTTTTCTGGTTCTTGCTCAAAACTTTTCAGTCACCCCTCATATCTCATCAGGTTTTATAGTGAAAATATGAACACATGAATAAAACGTATGAACCAAGAAAGACAGAATGATGAATCACACCGTCAAAAAGAGAAAAACGTACCGGTTTTAGGACTTTACGAGGCATCCTCACCGACTGAGTTTGAGCTGTTATTTCAAATAGTTTTGTTGGTATCAGATATTTAAAAATACTATTTGAAGGTTTGTTTTCTTCAGTCTGATGTTTGTGTTCACTGCTGTGTTCAGACGAAACAGAACTATTCATACACTGAGACATCTCATTTCTTGTGAGCACTGATGAGCTTTGTGATGTTTGAGCTGCTATGACCTTGAATAACCTTTTAACAGTCTTTGTGACGTCATCAGGCTGGCTCCATTCCATTATTATGTATCTCTTTGTCCATGATCAGATCCAATATGAACTAACTTTATTGAAATAGAAAATTCTCACTTAAATACTCCACACAGAAGGGGCGGGAAGCGAGCCCACAGCCTTCTTCCTGTGAGGCATCCATGCTAACCACTAATCCACTGTGCCGGTTTGATATCAGTCTGTAATTTTTCAGTAGATTGGGGGTCAAGGTTAGATTTCTTAAGTAATGGTTTAATCACCATGGATTTAAAACACTCAGGAACAGATCTCAAGGCCAGTGACAGATTAATCATTTCCAGTGCAGTAGGCCCAAGTCTAGGCCACAGGACCTTAAACAGTTTTGTTGGCATAGGGTTGAAAAGACAGGTTATAAATAAATAATGCACCAATTTAAATTCACTTAGCTTTTTGTTGCATGAAGCAGTAACCCCATGTTTCAAAAATAATGTGACAGACAGACCCACTTATACATGTATTTGTTTGTTTGTTTGTTTTTTTGCACTGCATGCCATATTTTTGGACAGATGTGATGAATTCTCCAGGGCCACATGTAGTCTGGAACATATGGTAATCAGTTGTTTCACTATGTTACAATTACTTTGTTACTTTTAAAGCTAACGTAAAACATTCTGTTCACTTGCTCATTGGTCAAAGGTCAGATCTGCGCTTTAAACCAGTTTCTTACCAAAATGTAGTTGGCTCTTGCTTGCCCCAAGGCATATTTGAGCAATGAAATTTAAATGAAATCCATTCATGCCCTTTAGAGACATCCTGCTTATTCTCTAACAAGCTAACACAGACCAACTGACAAGCAGACATACACCAAGAAAAACATAACCTTGTGGAGGCAATAAACAAATACACTTCTGATGTTCACAGACTGGCACCTCCCTACCTATAGCTGACCTAATTAAACCCTATGTACCGGCCCGGGTTTTTGTGGTGCAGGACTACTTTGTGTCCCTAGGGTGACTAAGAAGTCTGCAGGTCACAGAGCTTTCTCTTATCATGACCCTGTTCTGTGGAATGATCTCCCTGCATCAGATTCTGTGGAGACTTTCAAGTCCAGACTTAAGATGCACTTATTTTATCTTTCGTATGGCTAGCATACTGGCATAGTATGTTTCTATGCTTTTTACTCTCTTAAATTTATTTTATTAGGAAACAGAGCGTGCCGCAGCCGCAACTTTATCTAAAGTCTGGGTCTTTTAGTGAAGCTTAGAGCTAGTGGCTGGTGATCACCTTAGTATTTCTTCTGTTTTTCTTGTTGCTTAATGCTGACAAATTATACTGTATTTGTTGTCTTTCTGATGCCTGATTCTGATTTTCTCTCTGTTTGAGGTGCAGCTCCATCCAGAGATGGGTGTGGTGTCTACTTCAGCAACACTCCCGTCCTGTGCACCAGAAAAATTTCCTGTCTATTCATTATGTAAATTGTTTTGTCAATTGCGTTGGTAGCATGGCCCAAGCAGAGGGTCACCCCTTTGAGTCTGGTCTGCTTGAGGTTTCTTCTTCAAATAATCAGAGGGAGTTTTTTCTTACCACTGTTGCCTGTGTGCTTCCTCTGGGTGTTAGTAAGTTTAGACCTTACTTGTGTGAAGTGCCTTGAGGCAACTTTGTTGTGACTTGGCGCTATATAAATGAAAATAAATTGAATTGATGTTGAAAATAGTGTTCTACTGTCTCTGTAGTTTTTGAGAAGGTTAATAAATAAATCACACTGAAACATGAAAAATAATGCACAAAATGTCTACATCCCACGTATTTGTCACGCAGCAGGTGGTGATGACATCACCAAGAACAAGATGGCAGATTTATTTATGGTTTTGTCATGGAAAAATAAGCTGTAAATTCATCATGCACTTTATCATCATCATCATCATTATAACCCCCAATCTGGTCTCTACATGACCAAAGCAGGTCACACATTCTCAGACCTGCTTCCAGCGGGTGTTGGACTCCACCAGGGCTGCACCTTGTCACCGATCCTGCTCATGAGGTCGATGGATGGGATCTCAAGGCGCAGACAGGAACTGGAGAGTGTCCAGTTTGGTGACATCAGAGCTGCATCTCTGCTTTTTGCAGATGATGTGGTTCTGTTGGCTTCATCAGCCACTGACCTCTGATGCAGGCCCAGTGTGAAGCGACGAGAATGAGACTCAGCACTTTCAAATCTAAGATCATGGTCGTCTGTCAGAAAAGGGTGGACTGTCAACCTCTGGGACAGGGGAGAGTTCTTGCCCTGAGTGGAGGAGTTTAAGTATCTTTGGTAATGAGTTCAACTGCGGGGATACGTTGAAGCGTGAGATCGAGACGGACTGGGGGTGGCAACTATTGTGTTCCGGACGCTGTACCGGACCATCATGTTGAAGCAGCTGAGCCAGAAGGGGAGACTCTCAATTTGCCATTTCATTTATGATCATGAACTCTGTGTAATACCTGAAGGAAAACGATTGCGGAAACAAGTGGCAGAAATGAGATTGCTCCATTTGATATCTGAGCTTTCACTCCTGGACAGGATGAGAAGCTTCACTATCAGGAGGGACTCATGGTCAAGCCATTGCTTCGTCGCATTGAAAGCTGAAAGGAGCCAGCTGAGGTGGTTCAGGCATCTGGTGAGGATGCCCCCTGGTCGTTTTCGACAGGAGGGCTTCCAGGCACGTAGAACTAGGAGGAGGCCCCAGGGAAGACTGAGGAAGACACTCTGGAGGGATTACAGCTCCCTGCTGGCTTGGGAATGCCTTGGCCAAAGATAGGGACGTGTGAGATGAGCTGCTTGGTTGCTGCCACTGCAGACCGGACCCAGATAAGTGGTTGAAAATGAATGGATTATTATAACCATAACACACATTTCTAAATGTTAAGCACGTGTGTTGTGCATGCATGTGGAAATTAGAATATGAATGAAATACTACACTTTACTTTTTCTTTTATATCATATTTAATGCTTCATAAGAATATGCTGCATTGAGACCACAGTTTGAAGGGTTGTATACTGTGTGGGACTGTTGAGAATCATTCTTTTATGGAAAATGTAGCCTGATGCTGTGACAGTAAACCACTTCTTTCTATAACATTAATTAGCATTACAGCACAGCATTCATTTCAGTCCTGTAAAAATGTAATTCTAATGTTTTGGTTTTTTTTATGCACATTAATAATAAATCAATTTCAGTTCATTTGCACCATCTTCAGACCAGAGCGGGGACACACTATCACCTTCAAGACCAGTGGAAAGACGTTGCACTTGAGCTCAAAATAATGTAATCGTGGGGAGATGAGGGAGAAAAAAACACATTTTTGTTTTCCCTAAAATATGTTGTTCACACTGTAACTGATAAGGAAGCTTTAGCCAGGCAATGAGTGAGCATTTAAAGCAATAAAGCGACAGATGGTGTAAATGTGGGACTTTGAGGCACCGAATTGACAGTGTGAAACTGTTCAACAGCAATTAGCAAAGACTGTAGCTCCTGCAGCAAGAGTCTTAATGACATATATACAGTCTAATGAGGCGTACACTATACAGGCTCCTCGGAAGGATGCATTTTATGGAACACACTGTTCCATGTGCAGAAGTTCACGCAAGGACTCTTATTCAAATGACTCTAATTTTCATCTAATTTACTCAATATTTTTGCTCCACAGTTTGCTGCAAAGTTATGCAACTACACTGCATTTGCAGCTGTTAGGCAAGTTGTACTCATTATTATCTATATCCACTGGAGCCTATTCTAGAGGTCAAAGGGCAAGAAATACATCCTGGACAGGCTGCTGAGGCCAGCACTTAGAGAGAGAAATAAATACATTCACACTCTTCCAATTCACCTAAACTCTGTGCCTTATGGGAGGAAGCCTGAGCACCGCAAGGGAACCCACGCAGACACGGAGAGAACATGTGAACAGAAAGGACCAGGTTGGAAGCAAACCTGGGAACTTCTTGCTGTGAGGTAATACTGCTAACCACTGAGTTACCATGCTGGTGTTTCGCCTTTAATGGAAGTGTGTGCACAATTATTAGGAAACTGTTATTGTGCAGAATTATTATGAAACTAAATTCTCCAATTTTTCCAATCTCACTAGTTTGTTTTCATTTACTAAGTAAATGGTAAATGGACTACATTCATACAGCGCTTTTCCATCTGAATCAGAAGCTCAAAGCACTTTACAATGATGCCTCACATTCATCCACTCACACACCAATGTCAGGGTGCTGCAATGCAACATGCTCACTACACACCGGGAGCAAACAGGGGATTAAGGGCCTTGCCCAAGGGCCCTTAGTGATTTTCTGGTCAGGCAGGGGTTTGAACCAATGATCCTCTGGTCTTAAGCCCAACGATTAACCACTAGACCATCACCTCAAATTAGCAAACATTCCTGACATTTCAAAAAAATTAAGTAACCAGTATAGCCACCCTTAATTTCAATAACTGACATGAGCTTTCCATCCATGGAGTCTGTCAGTTTCTTGATGATCTTGATGATCGTCTTTTGGTGCGGCGCCAACCACAGCCTCCCAAATGATGTTCAAAGAGGTGTGTTGCATTTCCTAACTGCAAATCTCACACTTAAGAAGAGCACTCAAGTTCTGTGTAAGGTTTAAGTCAGGTGAGAAAGTGGGTCACGTCATTTTTTTTTTTTTTTTGTGATCTTTGAGGCTTTTGTTGGACAACCAAGCAGTGGAGAACCTGGATGCATGTGATGAAACATTGTCCTTCATAAAAATCATGGCCTTCTTAAATGACAGACTCTTTTCTGTACCCCACTTGAAGAAAGTATTGTCTAAATACTGGCTGTAAGTTTCTGAGTTGTTTTTAAGTCCTCATTCATGCTTAATAATAGCTGCTCATAGCAGTACCACTCCTCCACGTGCTGGCATCTGACTCGAAGTGGTGCTATTTATCAAGAAGTGATTCCAACCACGGGTCCATCCATCTGGGAGACTGAAAGTCAATATCATCTGAAAAATCCAGTTTTGACATTTCAACTTGTGAATCTTGTTCAATAGTGGTTGTGTTTCAGTCTTGGTTACCTTGGAGATGTTACTGAGCACCTCATACTTCTGGACACTCCAAGAAAATTGCAGTTCTAGAATATTGCAGTGCAGGAGAATAATTGTTATTGTACTTACATATGAGGTCTGTTAGAAAACTATCCAACTTTTTTATTTTTTGCAAAAACTATAAGGATTTGAATCACGTGTGATTGCATCAGCCAAGCTTGAACCTTCGTGTGCATTTTTTCATGCCTGTCGGTTGCGTCATTCGCCTGTGAGCACGCTTTGATTGAGCAGTGGTCCACCCCCCCCTCGTCGGATTTTTATTGTGAGGAAAATGTCAACGATTTGGAGCTTTGCTGCATCAAATTTTTCCAGAAAATGTGAGAGACAGCCAGGTGGACACCATTCGGAAGATTCAGACAGCTTTCAGGGACGATTCTATGGGGATCACACAGATTAAGGAGTGTTACAACCGGTTTAAAGACGGCGCACAATGGCGGAGAGAGCGCTGCGCTCTGAGCGGCGATCGACAGGCTGAAACGACCAGATCATTTCCAAAGTGAACACTGTGTTGATCTGAGACGTCGTCTGACTACTACAGAAATGGCAGAAGATGTGGACATAGCACTTTTTTGGCACATTATGGAAAGATGGTTGGCATTTGTCAAGTGTTCCCTGTAACACTTGGCTCTCTGTTGGGACTGTTTACACTGAGACTGCTACCTGCTGCTTTGGACTTGAATTAACAGTCTTTTTCAAGACTTTTTTACTTTTTTACCTTTTTACTTTTTTTTTTATTTTTTTTTACTTTTTTACTGTGCTCCAACGCCTAAGGAAGACCTCTAACGGTCGAAACATCGCGACGGAGCACTTTTATCTGCTAACTTTCGTCAGCGTTGGCAAGCTAACTAGCTTGCTAACGCTTTCGTTTTTTATTTATTTATTTATTTATTTATTTTTTATTATTATTTTTTTTTTTTCTCTTTTAGCACTGTTGTCGTGCGTTGCCTGTGCTGCTTCATGGCCTGTTTGGTGCCTTGATTGGGACACTCCTTCTGCTGAATCACCTTTAAATTATTTACACATTATTCACTTTGTGTGTTTTTAGGAATCCGCTAGGTTGCGTAGCTACTAGCTCTTAGCCGATTTAGCATGGCGGCTTCTCCTGTCTCTCCCGTACTTTTCTGCTCTGGGTGTGAAATGTTTAGTTATTCCTCGGCCTCCTTTAGCAGTAACGGTACTTGTAATAAGTGCAGCTTATTCGTAGCTTTGGAGGCCAGGCTGGGCGAATTGGAGGCTCGGCTCCGCACCGTGGAAAATTCTACAGCTAGCCTGGCCCCTGTAGTCGGTGCGGACCAAGGTAGCTTAGCCGCCGTTAGTCCCCCCCTGGCAGATCCCGGGCAGTCGGGAAAGCAGGCTGACTGGGTGACTGTGAGGAGGAAGCGTAGCCCTAAACAGAAGCCCCGTGTACACCGTCAACCCGTTCACATCTCTAACCGTTTTTCCCCACTCGACGATACACTCGCCGAGGATCAAACTCTGGTTATTGGCGACTCTGTTTTGAGAAATGTGAAGTTAGCGACACCAGCAACCATTGTCAATTGTCTTCCGGGGGCCAGAGCAGGCGACATCGAAGGACATTTGAAATTGCTGGCTAAGGCTAAGCGTAAATTTGGTAAGATTGTAATTCACGTCGGCAGTAATGACACTCGGTTACGCCAATCGGAGGTCACTAAAATTAACATTAAATCGGTGTGTAACTTTGCAAAAACAATGTCGGACTCTGTTGTTTTCTCTGGGCCCCTCCCCAATCGGACCGGGAGTGACATGTTTAGCCGCATGTTCTCCTTGAATTGCTGGCTGTCTGAGTGGTGTCCAAAAAATGAGGTGGGCTTCATAGATAATTGGCAAAGCTTCTGGGGAAAACCTGGTCTTGTTAGGAGAGACGGCATCCATCCCACTTTAGATGGAGCAGCTCTCATTTCTAGAAATCTGGCCAATTTTCTTGGATCCTCCAAACTGTGACTGTCTAGCGTTGGGACCAGGAGGCAGAGCTGTGGTCTTATACACCTCTCTGCAGCTTCTCTCCCCCTGCCATCCCCTCATTACCCCATCCCCGTAGAGACGGTGCCTGCTCCCAGACCACCAATAACCAGCAAAAATCTATTTAAGCATAAAAATTAAAAAAGAAAAAATAATATAGCACCTTCAATTGCACCACAGACTAAAACAGTTAAATGTGGTCTATTAAACATTAGGTCTCTCTCTTCTAAGTCCCTGTTGGTAAATGATATAATAATTGATCAACGTATTGATTTATTCTGCCTAACAGAAACCTGGTTACAGCAGGATGAATATGTTAGTTTAAATGAGTCAACACCCCCGAGTCACACTAACTGTCAGAATGCTCGTAGCACGGGCCGTGGCGGAGGATTAGCAGCAATCTTCCATTCCAGCTTATTAATTAATCAAAAACCTAGACAGAGCTTTAATTCATTTGAAAGCTTGTCTCTTAGTCTTGTCCATCCAAATTGGAAGTCCCAAAAACCAGTTTTATTTGTTATTATCTATCGTCCACCTGGTCGTTACTGTGAGTTTCTCTGTGAATTTTCAGACCTTTTGTCTGACTTAGTGCTTAGCTCAGATAAGATAATTATAGTGGGCGATTTTAATATCCACACAGATGCTGAGAATGACAGCCTCAACACTGCATTTAATCTATTATTAGACTCTATCGGCTTTGCTCAAAAAGTAAATGAGTCCACCCACCACTTTAATCATATCTTAGATCTTGTTCTGACTTATGGTATGGAAATAGAAGATTTAACAGTATTCCCTGAAAACTCCCTTCTGTCTGATCATTTTTTAATAACATTTACATTTACCCTGATGGACTACCCTGCAGTGGGGAATAAGTTTCATTACACTAGAAGTCTTTCAGAAAGCGCTGTAACTAGGTTTAAGGATATGATTCCTTCGTTATGTTCTCTAATGTCATATACCAACACAGAGCAGAGTAGCTACCTAAACTCTGTAAGGGAGTTAGAGTATCTCGTCAATAGTTTTACATCCTCTTTGAAGACAACTTTGGATGCTGTAGCTCCTCTGAAAAAGAGAGCTTTAAATCAGAAGTGTCTGACTCCGTGGTATAACTCACAAACTCGTAGCTTAAAGCAGATAACCCGTAAGTTGGAGAGGAAATGGCGTCTCACTAACTTAGAAGATCTTCACTTAGCCTGGAAAAAGAGTTTGTTGCTCTATAAAAAAGCCCTCCGTAAAGCTAGGACATCTTTCTACTCATCACTAATTGAAGAAAATAAGAATAACCTCAGGTTTCTTTTCAGCACTGTAGCTAGGCTGACAAAGAGTCAGAGCTCTATTGAGCTGAGTATTCCATTAACTTTAACTAGTAATGACTTCATGACTTTCTTTGCTAACAAAATTTTGACTATTAGAGAAAAAATTACTCATAACCATCCCAAAGATGTATCGTTATCTTTGGCTGCTTTCAGTGATGCCGGTATTTGGTTAGACTCTTTCTCTCCGGTTGTTCTGTCTGAGTTATTTTCATTGGTTGCTTCGTCCAAACCATCGGCATGTTTATTGGACCCCATTCCTGCCAGGCTGCTCAAGGAAGTCCTACCATTATTTAATGCTTCAATCTTAAATATGATCAATCTATCTTTGTTAGTTGGTTATGTACCACAGGCCTTTAAGGTGGCAGTAATTAAACCATTACTTAAAAAGCCATCACTTGACCCAGCTATCTTAGCTAATTATAGGCCAATTTCCAACGTTCCTTTTCTCTCAAAGATTCTTGAGAGGGTAGTTGTAAAACAGTTAACTGATCACCTGCAGAGGAATGGTCTATTTGAAGAGTTTCAGTCAGGTTTTAGAATTCATCATAGTACAGAAACAGCATTAGTGAAGGTTACAAATGATCTTCTTATGGCTTCGGACAGTGGACTTATCTCTGTGCTTGTTCTGTTGGACCTCAGTGCTGCTTTTGATACTGTTGACCATAAAATTTTATTACAGAGATTAGAGCATGTCATAGGTATTAAAGGCACTGCGCTGCGGTGGTTTGAATCATATTTGTCTAATAGATTACAGTTTGTTCATGTAAATGGGGAATCTTCTTCACAGACTAAAGTTAATTATGGAGTTCCACAAGGTTCTGTGCTAGGACCAATTTTATTCACTTTATACATGCTTCCCTTAGGCAGTATTATTAGACGGTATTGCTTAAATTTTCATTGTTACGCAGATGATACCCAGCTTTATCTATCCATGAAGCCAGAGGATACACACCAATTAGCTAAACTGCAGGATTGTCTTACAGACATGAAGACATGGATGACCTCTAATTTCCTGCTTTTAAACTCAGATAAAACTGAAGTTATTGTACTTGGCCCCACAAATCTTAGAAGCATGGTGTCTAACCAGATCGTTACTCTGGATGGCATTTCCCTGATCTCTAGTAATACTGTGAGAAATCTTGGAGTCATTTTTGATCAGGATATGTCATTCAAAGCGCATATTAAACAAATATGTAGGACTGCCTTTTTGCATTTACGCAATATCTCTAAAATCAGAAAGGTCTTGTCTCAGAGTGATGCTGAAAAACTAATTCATGCATTTATTTCCTCTAGGCTGGACTATTGTAATTCATTATTATCAGGTTGTCCTAAAAGTTCCCTAAAAAGCCTTCAGTTGGTTCAGAATGCTGCAGCTAGAGTACTGACGGGGACTAGCAGGAGAGAGCATATCTCACCCGTGTTGGCCTCTCTTCATTGGCTTCCTGTTAATTCTAGAATAGAATTTAAAATTCTTCTTCTTACTTATAAGGTTTTGAATAATCAGGTCCCATCTTATCTTAGGGACCTCGTAGTACCATATTACCCCATTAGAGCGCTTCGCTCTCAGACTGCGGGCTTACTTGTAGTTCCTAGGGTTTGTAAGAGTAGAATGGGAGGCAGAGCCTTCAGCTTTCAGGCTCCTCTCCTGTGGAACCAGCTCCCAATTCAGATCAGGGAGACAGATACCCTCTCTACTTTTAAGATTAGGCTTAAAACTTTCCTTTTCGCTAAGGCTTATAGTTAGGGCTGGATCGGGTGACCCTGGACCATCCCTTGGTTATGCTGCTTTAGACGTAGATTGTGGGGGGGTTCCCATGATGCACTGTTTCTTTCTCTTTTGCTCCGTATGCATCACTCTGTATTTAATCATTAGTGATCGATCTCTGCCTCCCTTCACGGCATGTCTTTTTCCTGGTTTTTTCCCTCAGCCCCAACCAGTCTCAGCAGAAGACTGCCCCTCCCTGAGCCTGGTTCTGCTGGAGGTTTCTTCCTGTTAAAAGGGAGTTTTTCCTTCCCACTGTTGCCAAGTGCTTGCTCATAGGGGGTCGTTTTGACCGTTGGGGTTTTTCATAATTATTGTATGGCCTTGCCTTACAATATGGAGCGCCTTGGGGCAACTGTTTGTTGTGATTTGGCGCTATATAAGAAAAAAGTTGATTGAGTTGATTGAGTTGACCACTGCTCACT
Source organism: Thalassophryne amazonica (assembly GCF_902500255.1). Classification (NCBI taxonomy): domain Eukaryota; kingdom Metazoa; phylum Chordata; class Actinopteri; order Batrachoidiformes; family Batrachoididae; genus Thalassophryne; species Thalassophryne amazonica. The sequence continues at coordinate 29,799,676 of NC_047106.1, forward strand.
CAAAGCGTGCTCACAAGCGAATGACGCAACCGACAGGCATGAAAAAACTCACGCATGCACACGAAGGTTCAAGCTTGGCTGATGCAAGCGCACATGATTCAAATCCATATAGTTTTTGCAAAAAATAAAAAGGTCGGATAGTTTTCTAACAGACCTCGTACATCCAACAAAATTTGTCCTCTGTATTTAATCCATCCTAATTACAGTTAGACACAATCCAACCACTAGGAGCAGTGTGCAGCCACAGTCTGGTGCCCGGGAACCAACTCCAGATGTAGAGATGCTGCCTTGGTCAGGGGCAGAGAAAGGAGCAGATCTTAAATAAGCATGTTTTTGATTGTGGGAGGAAACCACACAGACACGGGGAAACATGCAAACTCCACACACAAAGGGCGGAAAGCGATCCCATGACCTTCTTGCTGTGAGGCACCAGTGTTAACCACTAAGGAGATAATGACCACCTGGTTGTGTCATGTTTAATTCTTCTCAAATCTTTAGCAATGAATTTGCATCTTTTCTTCTCTACACATTTCTTTCGACCCTGTTGACTATTTGCAACAACACGTTTGTTTGGTGATCACGCATCAATATCTTCGCTACTTCAAGAGCGTTATATCACCCTGAAAGCCATTGATTTTTCAGTGTCTGTTCACTTTTTGTGGCCAATTTTGAATAAGCTAAAGAAGCTGCCTGATAATTATGCACACCTTGATATAGTGTGTTCATCACTTTAGGCCACACCCTCTCTCACTAGAAAAATACATATCATAAAACCATCATCATAAAAATACATATCATAAAACCATCCCTGGTTCTCAAGACCAGGCACCTAAGTGGCTCTGCTCTTCTTCTTCTTTTTTTTTTTTTTTTTATTATTAGTATTAATTTTTTAAAATTTATTTAAGTGAACCTTAGTAGAGTTCCACCTTAGATTTGTATTGTATAATAGAAGATATACCTTACTGAATTTTCATATCACCTGAGAATGCTGAAAGTTCATCTCACTAATGAATAAAATATCAAATGAGCTAACTATTCGAAATAAAGAATGAATTATGAAAATATTAATGTATTAGGTTTTATTTTAGGTGCCATATGCTCTGAGAAATGAAGTCATAAACATGAATAAATTAGTCCGATTTCACATGCTGCTAATAAACGCTCAGAAATGTCAAGCTGTGAGGAATCTGGAGTTTGATGACGTCATGTTGAGGCACATTTACAGAAAGTTCTTGCATAATTCCTGTTATTGTACTCTTGGAGGACACCTGCTGGAGAGATTGATGTAGTGCAGAGATTTAATGTACAAAGACAAAGCACCAAAATTTCATCGATTGTTCCTCAACATAAAATTTATTTGTGCTGCAAGTTTTGTTACTTCAGACATTTTGCTGCCGCAAATCCAATTACAACACACACACCAGCAAAAACACACCAGTGGTTTTTTGTGGCTGCCAAGTCTGAGTGGAAACGCTGCGTTTGTGCTTTCATCTCTTTCTTCAGCATCTCCTCCTTCATGTCCAGCTCCTTCTGGAAGTTGGACTCTTTCTCTTGCAGGATTTTTTGGAACTCAGCTTCTTTCATGTCCATCATTTTATGGAAGCTGATGTCTTTCTCCTCCTGCATTTTTTTATACTGAGCCTCCTTTCTCATCATCATTTGACAGAACTTGGCATCGGTTTCCTCCAGCTTCCTTCGGAATTCCAGTTCCTTGCTGTCCATCACTTTGTGGAAGCTGATCTCCTTTTCCTCCTGCATTTTTTTATACTGAGCCTCCTTTCTGTCCATCATCTTCTGGACCTTGATGTCCTTTTCCTCCATTGCTTGCTGGAAGCTGGTGTGTTTGTCCAACAACATTTGTATCATTCTGTCCTTTTCTTTAAGTTTCTCCTCAAATACAGCCTGTTTGATCTCATCCTCCCTTCTGTGACTGGCAGCGAACACTTCCAGCAGTCGCAGCTGCTTGGCTTCAGTGTCTTTTTGAACTTTGACCCTCCATGAATTGTCATCATGAAGATGTGTCTCCAGAGACTCTGGTCCTTCACTCTCAGAGTCTGAGTCCAGCAGATTGGGGGGCTACAAACACAACAAGAGACAATCAGTTAGCATCATGCATTCATTATGAAGTGGTTATTTTCAGCTGACCAATCAGCTGCACTGAAACAAAAACAGTCTGCAGAGCTTCTTTGCAGTCGGTGTTGATTTTCCCGAAGTGTTTGATTCAGTTGATCGGACTGCTCTCTGGGACAGCAACACCACAAGACAATTAGTCACAACTTAGAATCATTAGAGTCACAATAAATAGTTTGAATTAGTTCAAATGACTGTAAAATACTTCAAACTGTATTGTTTAATAAACTGAACGCAAATCAGCCAAGTTTGACTTATTTGAGTTTACAAAATGTTTTAATATCGTCATTTTCTTCAAACAGTTTGAGTTGAACTCTCTCATCAGGTTTTACAGTGAAAATATGAACAAATGAATAAAATAAAGCATACAAGCCAAGAAAGATCAAACGGGGAATCACAGAGTCAAAATGAGGAAAAACTTACTGGTTTTAGGACTTTACGAGGCATCCTCACTGACTGAGTTTGAATTGTTATTTCAAAGTGTTTTTTAATTTCTCGTATTTGAAGGTTTGTTTTCTTCAGTCTGATGTTTGTGTTCACTGTTGTGTTCAGACTAAACTGAACTGTTCATACACTGAGACATCTCATCTGTTGTGAGCATTGATGAGCTTTGTGATGTTTGAGCTGCTATGACCTTGAATAACCTTTTAACAGCCTTTGTGACGTCATCAGGCTGGCTCCATTCCATTATTATGTATCTCTTTGTCCATGATCTGATTCAATATGAACTAACTTTACTGAAATAGAAAATTCTCATTTAACTACTTCTGTGTGTAAATTTTGTGTGGAACTGATGAATTTTTTTATTGTGAAATTTCTTTCATAACGAAATTAAATCCTTCATGTGAAGTCGTCAACCTTTTTTATATTATTATTAAATATTTGTTTTCGATCATTTTCAGACCAGGATCATCTTGTGTTTTTAGTGTCTCACTGAAGGACAGTGTCCCAAACACATCTGGCTGTGAAGATCTTGACCATTAGTGCTTTTAATGTCAACACATTAAATATTTTGAATTTGCTGCAGGAACGTTATAAATGACTGTAAAATACTGCAAACTGTTTTGGTTAATGAACTGAAATGTAATTAAACTCAAATCAGGCAAGCTTATTTTAATTCAAATAATTTTCAAAGTTTGAGTTATCGAATTAATTAAATGGTTTAATACAGTGGTTCCCAAAGTGTGGGCTGTCGCCCCCTGGTGGGTAGCGATGGTACTGTTGATGAGCCACATAGTTATTAAATTTAAAATAAATTAAAAATTATTTGATTTTCAATTTTGTTATAATATTTGAAATATTTTAATATTTTAATAATGGAATCACATTTAACAAAATAAAGCCATGAGATTTACATTATGTGTAATGTTTCATTTCGTGGACCGAGTTTATCATATTGCACATATATGAAAATATTTAATCTTTGCTCTCTTGAGTCAATCAGAATTGTGTTTAAAGGTTTTAGTTTGGCCTCCGAACAATTTTCTGATTTCATAGTGGACGTATGTACATCGTATTCTTCATTTTTGGAATGTCTGGTTTAATATCATCATTTTCTTCAAATGGTTTGAGCTGAACTATGAGGGGCAACTGAAAAGATCTGAGCCGGACCCAGAAATGTTTGTTTGTCAGAGTGCAAAAGTTGGAGAACAACGCCCAACCTTTTCTGGTTCTGGCTCAAAACTTTTCAGTCACCCCTCATATCTCATCAGGTTTTATAGTGAAAATATAAACACATGAATAAAACGTATGAACCAAGAAAGACAGAATGATGAATCACAGCGTCAAAAAGAGAAAAACGTACCGGTTTTAGGACTTTACGAGGCATCCTCACCGACTGAGTTTGAGCTGTTATTTCAAATAGTTTTGTTGGTATCAGATATTTAAAAATACTATTTGAAGGTTTGTTTTCTTCAGTCTGATGTTTGTGTTCACTGCTGTGTTCAGACGAAACAGAACTGTTCATACACTGAGACATCTCATCTGTTGTGAGCATTGATGAGCTTTGTGATGTTTGAGCTGCTATGACCTTGAATATCCTTCTAACAGTCTTTGTGACGTCATCAGGCTGGCTCCATTCCATTATGATGTATCTCTTTGTCCATGATCTGATCCAATATGAACTAACTTTACTGAAATAGAAAATTCTCACTTAAACACTTCTTTGTGTAAATTTTGTGTCAAATTGATTAATTTTTTATTGTGAAATTTATTTCATGACGAAATTAAATTCTTCATGTGAAGTCTTCAAACCAGACTTCAGACCAGGATCATCTTGTGTTTTTAGTGTCTCACTGAAGGACAGTGTCCCAAACACATCTGGCTGTGAAGATCTTGACCATTAGTGCTTTTAATGTCAACACATTAAATATTTTGAATTTGCTGCAGGAACGTTATAAATGACTGTAAAATACTGCAAACTGTTTTGTTTAATGAACTGAAATGTAATTAAACTCAAATCAGGCAAGCTTATTTTAATTCAAATAATTTTCAAAGTTTGAGTTATCGAATTAATTAAATGGTTTAATACAGTGGTTCCCAAAGTGTGGGCTGTCGCCCCCTGGTGGGTAGCGATGGTACTGTTGATGAGCCACATAGTTATTAAATTTAAAATAAATTAAAAACTATTTTCTTTTCAATTTTGTTATAATTGAAATATTTTAATATTTTAATAATGGAATCACATTTAACGACGCCCAACTTTTTCTGGTTCAGGCTCAAAACTTTTCAGTCATTCCTCATATCTCATCAGGTTTTATAGTGAAAATATGAACACATGAATAAAACGTATGAACCAAGAAAGACAGAATGATGAATCACAGCGTCAAAAAGACAAAAACGTACCGGTTTTAGGACTTTACGAGGCATCCTCACCGACTGAGTTTGAGCTGTTATTTCAAATTTTTTTGTTGGTATCAGATATTTAAAAATACTATTTGAAGGTTTGTTTTCTTCACTCTGATGTTTGTGTTCACTGCTGTGTTCAGACTAAACCGAACTATTCATACACTGAGACATCTCATTTCTTGTGAGCACTGATGAGCTTTGTGATGTTTGAGCTGCTATGACCTTGAATAACCTTTTAACAGTCTTTGTGACGTCATCAGGCTGGCTCCATTCCATTATTATGTATCTCTTTGTCCATGATCTGATCCAATATGAACTAACTTTATTGAAATAGAAAATTCTCACTTAAATACTTCTGTGTGTAAATTTGTGTCAAATTGATTAATTTTTATTGTGAAATTTCTTTCATGACGAAATTAAATTCTTCATGTGAAGTCTTCAACATTTTTTTATTATTATTAATTATTTATTTTCGATCATTTTCAGACCAGGATGATCTTGTGTTTTTAGTGTCTCACTGAAGGACAGTGTCCCAAACACATCTGGCTGTGAAGATCTTGACCATTAGTGCTTTTAATGTCAACACATTAAATATTTTGAATTTGCTGCAGGAACGTTATAAATGACTGTAAAATACTGCAAACTGTTTTGTTTAATGAACTGAAATGTAATTAAACTCAAATCAGGTAAGCTTATTTTAATTCAAATAATTTTCAAAGTTTGAGTTATCGAATTAATTAAATGGTTTAATACAGTGGTTCCCAAAGTGTGGGCTGTCGCCCCCTGGTGGGAGCGATGGTACTGTTGATGAGCCACATAGTTATTACATTTAAAATAAATTAAATTAAAAATTATTTGATTTTCAATTTTGTTATAATATTTGAAATATTTTAATATTTTAATAATGGAATCACATTTAACAAAATAAAGCCATGAGATTTACATTATGTGTAATGTTTCATTTCGTGGACCGAGTTTATCATATTGCACATATATGAAAATATTTAATCTTTGCTCTCTTGAGTCAATCAGAATTGTGTTTAAAGGTTTTGGTTTGGCCTCCGAACAATTTTCTGATTTCATAGTGGACGCATGTACAACGTATTCTTCATTTTTGGAATGTCTGATTTAATATCATCATTTTCTTCAAATGGTTTGAGCTGAACTATGAGGGGCAACTGAAAAGATCTGAGCCGGACCCAGAAATGTTTGTTTGTCAGAGTGCAAAAGTTGGAGAACGACGCCCAACTTTTTCTGGTTCAGGCTCAAAACTTTTCAGTCACCCCTCATATCTCATCAGGTTTTATAGTGAAAATATGAACACATGAATAAAACGTATGAACCAAGAAAGACAGAATGAAGAATCACAGCGTCAAAAAGACAAAAACGTACCGGTTTTAGGACTTTACGAGGCATCCTCACCGACTGAGTTTGAGCTGTTATTTCAAATAGTTTTGTTGGTATCAGATATTTAAAAATACTATTTGAAGGTTTGTTTTCTTCAGTCTGATGTTTGTGTTCACTGCTGTGTTCAGACGAAACAGAACTATTCATACACTGAGACATCTCATCTGTTGTGAGCATTGATGAGCTTTGTGATGTTTGAGCTGCTATGACCTTGAATAACCTTTTAACAGTCTTTGTGACGTCATCAGGTTGGCTCCATTCCATTATTATGTATCTCCTTGTCCATGATCTGATCCAATATGAACTAACTTTACTGAAATAGAAAATTCTAACTTAAACACTTCTGTGTGTAAATTTTGTGTCAAATTGATGAATTTTTTATTGTGAAATTTATTTCATGACGAAATTAAATTATTCATGTGCTTTTGCCAAAATATGAAATATTTTCCAAAAAAAAAAAATTCAGTATCACTTAAATACTTCTGTGTCTCAGTTAGGGGTGGAATTGATGAGCCTTTTATGGTCAAAAGGTTTAATATCCATATGCCATTCTTCATATCAAGTCTCCAGCTTTTTACTTTATTTTTAATATTTCAGACAGTATCACAAATGATCTTTTTTTTTTTTTTTTTTTAATACCAGCAGCAAACACTGTGGTTTTGTTTTTGGTAAACAACATGAATCAGCAGTGTACTGCAATCATACGGTTGGCTTGTTCAAAAAAGAATTTAACACAAAGGAATTGTCAATGGTGACTACAGCACTGGGTACTGCAATAGACTGACAGTCTGTCCAGGGTGTACAACCACTTCCAAAGACTGCCTCACTCACCATTGAGATAGGTTTCCCCTTCACCCTCAACTGGAAGAAGTGGATGGATGGATGGTTGGAGGGATGCATGGATGGAGCAGATCACTACTTGATTAGTTTCAAGTTTCACTTTATTTGTCCTTTAAAAAGGAAATTTAGAGTGCAACAGGATGTCCAAAACACATGTAGAACAGAACACCACCATCAGACACCCACAACAATTGTACACTCAACAATAAAAACACTCCTTCCCCCAAAAACCAATGGTAAAGCCAATGAACGATACACAACTAACGAATTGGCGCATTATAAACTGAATAAATTAAAATTGAACTGAAACTGTGGTATATACTTTATTAAAAGATAGTGTTGATTGTTAAATCCAATAACCATCCGTTATATAGCTTTGAGTTGGAAAGTACACATAGAAATGATAAGATCAGAATATTCATTTGTGTAATAATTGTGCCGTGTCATTTGACATGCATTATAGGAAAGATTGTGAATGTGGAAAGTGATCTTAAGAATCACTGGCACTAATGATCCCTCCATCACTGTTCTTCAAGACACCCAAACAGCATTCACGGAGGGACACTGTGTGCTAGAGGTGGGCGATACCAGGAATTTTGATATTGATCCAATACCAAGTAAATAAAGGCCCACTATCGCCGATACCGATACTTTTTACCTCTGCCAAGGAGGTTATGTTTTCGGTCGAGTTTGTTTGTTTATTTGTCTGTCTGTCTGTCAGCAGGATAACTCAAAAGGTTTTGAACGGATTTTGATGAAATTTTGTGGAGTGGTTGGAAATGACAAGAGCAACAAGTGATTAAATTTTAGTGGTGATCCGGATCACGATCCAGATAACGATGCTAACAAGTTAGCATGTCTATGGCATTTTCTATGTTAAAAGTTAGCATTAAGCAGTTGCAGCTGTCATCACGTTCGGGTGCATTTGTTTTCAAATTGTAATATTTCTTAAATTTATTTTTGTTTATATATTAATAATCTAATGATTATTACCTCTGCCAAGGAGGTTATGTTTTCGGTCGCATTTGTTTGTTTGTTTGTTTGTTTGTCTGTCTGTCAGCAGGATAACTCAAAATGTTTTAACGGATTTTGATGAAATTTTGTGGAGTGGTTGGAAATGACAAGAGGAACAAGTCATTAAATTTTAGTGGTGATCCGGATCCCGATGCTAATGTGTTAGCATGTCTATGGCATTTTCAATGTTAAAAGTTAGCATTAAGCAGTTGCACCTGTCATCACGTTCAGGTGCATTTGTTTTCAAATTGTAATATTTCTTAAATTTATTTTTACCTCCGCCAAGGAGGTTGGAAATGACAAGAGGAACAAGTGATTAAATTTTAGTGGTGATCCGGATCACAATCCGGATCCCGATGCTAACGCGTTAGCATGTCTATGGCATTTTCAATGCTAAAAGGTAGCATTAAGCAGTTGCAGCTGTCATCACGTTCGGGTGCATTTGTTTTCAAACTGTAATATTTCTTAAATTTATTTTTGTTTATATATTATTAATATAATGATTATTATATACAATTTTAGAGAAAGAGACAAAAAGAAATAGATAACTGTGCCAAGGAGGGAATCTCCCTATGGCCTTGTTTAGAGAAGTGTTTCATAAATGTTAAAAAATTCATATATTTGCAGTTTAGTTGAGTAATGAATTGAATTTTGTCTCTTATTTGTTTTTGTCTATAAGCAGATGCAATATCAATATCAGTGCTCAGATGACAGTAGCTTCTGGGAAAGGTGCAAGTTGCAATAAACTGTGATGCCAAGCGCTAAGGATACATGCTATCCAGTCACAGCAAATGAAACTTTTTTTACTACTGAGCAAACATCATTGTTAGACTTTTTTAAGTTCAATGATTCCACGGTGTGTAGATGTTATGGCGTCAGTGACCCCATGGCCTTGGCAGAGATTTGCACTCTCTGAGTGCTTCTAGTTCATATTTAAGCTTCATAGATCCAAAGGATCCAAAAGACCTAGGACAGAATTTCGCCAAACATTTTATGTGACAACAAAATACTTTATTATCACAATCAACATTTTTGTTTAAAAAAATATCACTCAACACAACATAAAACAAAATCTCCTGAGGTAGAGGACTGACAAACCACAATACAAGGGTGCGCTGCTCCGTGTTGTGTGACCAAGGTTGGGTAGGATTACTTTGAAAAAATACATGTGGATTACATGTATGTATCCACATGTATTGTATACATTTGTATTACTTGTAATCTGATTACTTTTGGATTAAATTTCAAAGTAATCCTACCAACAGCGCTGCTCTTACAGGCAGAGAGTAAACTTTGATGAATCTGCATGCGCAGCAGTCAGTGCGTGCGGGAGAGAAAAAAAGCTTAAGTATCGATCTTTTTACACGAGGATTGTTCAATATCAATACCAGCGTTGGTATCCATATTAGGATCAACCCGCCCACCTCTACTGTGTGCTCCTTGGAACAAAAATGCAGAATAAGTCAATTTTTCAGTACATTTAACATTGCACAGACAGCATTCACTGCCCAGTGATTTTTAATATGTTTCTGTGACAGTATATTTGATTGAAGTCCTGCATCCTGCGACCGCAAAGCCCGGGCCGGCACATAAGGTTCCACCAGATCAACCAGATAAGATGGCGCCAGTCCATGAACAACTTTATAAGTCAATAATAAAACCTTAAAATCTGCTCTCACAGAGACAGGGAGCCAGTGTAACGATGCCAAAATGGGTGTGATATGTTCAGACCTTCTGCTACGTGTCAGAAGTCTGGCGGCAGCGTTCTGAACCAGCTGAAGACCCCTAATGCTGGACTGCGGTAACCCTGAAAATAGAACATTACAATAATCTAGTCTAGAAGAACCAAAAGCATGAATCAGCTTCCTAACAATAAATGAAATTCTACTGAATTGCACATCTCTGGCAAGGATTGAAACTGATAAATTTGAACTCTGTGCCTCAAACACCACAACAATTTAGTTCAACTGTGTCCGTGTATCATGTAACTGGAGCAGTGAATTTATTGGAAAGTAAGCAGAAAATCTTTTGTGCAGTGTCATAACACAAATAGGCAGACACGGCTTACTTTGAGCCTGGCAGCAGACTGTGTGTCCAGGGTCGTCCAGTGACCGCTGGAGTGGACTCCAGCCTCCAGTGACACTTAACTTGATGAAATGGCTTCAGAAGATGCACGAATGGATGGCTTACTTTGATGGCAGGAGATGACCTTTGAAAGTGATGGACAGTTTAAAGGATTTCTCTGAATTCACTGCACTGCTTCTGCAACGACACCAACTGTTTCTATATGAAATCAAAGCTGCACACAAAAGAACATGAACACCAGAAAGCCATGTCAAAGAAAGACTTTAGTCCTGAGCTTTCATGGTAAGAGACTGAAACCACAATGAGTGACAGTAATATCACAAACTTCACAGAACCTAATGTGAAATTTGAAACATTTAAATTCACTCCTGACATCCAGTAAAATGGGTCAATGTAACCTGATACCTTCAGTAGAATTTTGAGCAGGAACACAAGGCACATTATCTTAAAAATATAAATCTCACTTGTTACCCACAATGGTGTCATAAAACGACATGACTGGGCTTGAGACCAGAGGATCCTTGGTTCACATCCCAGCCTGACCGAAAAATCATTAAGGGCCCTTGGGCAAGGTCCTTAATCCCCAAGTTGCTCTCGGTGTGTAGTGAGTACCTTGTATGGCAGCACCCCGACATCAGGGTGAATGTGAGGCATTATTGTAAAGCGCTTTGAGCGTCTGATCCAGATGGAAAAGTGCTATATAAATGCAGTCTATTTACCACAGTCACTCAGGTTTTTCAATATACAAATGGTCTATTCAGGGTAGCTGGAAACATCTGAACAGATAAACAACATAAAATACGTTCATAAAAAAATTTAACCCTTAATTTACACGTTAAGAATCGCTGCAACTGTGGCAACAAATTCTACCTTTTACCAATGTCACAGGACAAGCTTATATGTGCGAAGCATCGTGTAGTGGCGCGAAGCTCACTCATGGTACAGGGCATCCTAAACAGGAAGTGCCAAGATTCAAATCCACAGTAAAACAGGAAATGTTCAAATGTCAAACACTTCCTGGATTGACAGACGAGATCCCATGGAATCTCGCCGGAACTCAGTGGCAAGCTCACACTCAAACAGGAAGTGCTGAATTCTCAGTCACAGTGAAACAGGAAAGATCCATTGTTGAACACTTCCTGGCGTGGGTGGAGCTAGAGCGAGTTTTCACTGGACTCCCCTGAAATGGATACAGATGACAGATTGACATGTCACGGCACCACATGTCTGGTTTAAAGACCTACATTTTCAAATCAGTGAGTCACATTGACTGCTTGGTTCCTCTCATCCAGTAGTTCATGCTGTGTACCACAAAAAGTTCTAATCCACCTTAGTAGAAGAAGAATTTTAATTTGTTGATTCAAATACATTTTTTTTTTCTAAAATTATCTTCCTTAACTCAAACTGAAAGCAAATCTCTACAACTTGATATAAATTAATTAAAAATATAAAATCCAGCTTCCTGATGAAGTGGTGTAGAGGAGGATTTTCTTAAAAAGACGACCTGAAAGTTCAGCTACAATTTGACAGGTGATACGCATTTCTAAAATCCAGCTTAGTAAAGATTTTGGCTCCATGCAGGGGGTGAACACGGAATCCAACAATGGCAACGGGTATCGGTTGCGAACCGTAATCTCATTCAGCCCCCTGTAATCAATGCATGGCCGGAGTCCGCCATCTTTCTTGCCCACAAAAAAGAAACCTGCCCCCATCGGGGAGGTGGAGTTCTGGATCAGCCCGGCAGCTAATGAGCCCCGGATGTAGGTCTCCATTGATTTGCGCTCAGGTCGTGAGAGGTTGTACAGCCTGCTGGATGGGAACTCAGCGCCTGGAACCAAATCAATGGCACAATCGTACGGACGGTGCGGGGGAAGGGTGAGTGCCAGATCCTTGCTGAAGACGTCAGCAAGATCGTGGTACTCAATCGGCACTGCCGTCAGATTGGGAGGGACTTTGACCTCCTCCTTAGCCTGTAAACCGGGAGGAACCGAGGATCCTAAACACACCCGATGGCAGGTTTCGCTCCACTGAACCACCACCCCAGACGGCCAATCAATCCGGGGATTGTGCGTCAACATCCATGGGAAGCCCAAAATCACGTGGGAGGTAGAAGGAGTTACAAAAAATTCAATCTCCTCCCGATGGTTTCCAGACACCACCAGAGTTACTGGTTGTGTCTTGTGTGTGATTAAAGGGAGGAGGGTGCCATCTAGTGCCCGCACCTGCAATGGCGAAGGAAGCGCCACCAGAGGGAGCCCTACCTCCCTTGCCCATCTGCTGTCTAGCAAATTCCCTTCTGACCCCGTGTCCACCAGTGCTGGGGCTTGAAGGGTTAAATCTCCTCTCAGGATTGTAACTGGGAGTCGTGTGGCAATCTGTGTGTGTCCCACGTGAATGTTTTGACCCCCCTTAGCCCAGTCTCTGAGGGCGGTTGTTGTGGCCGTTTGGGGCAGTTTTTCTGTATGTGCTCCTTTGAGCTGCAGAGAAAACACTCTCCGCGGACCAGCCTCCTCATTTTGGCCCTGTGTGCTGTTGCCCCACGGAGCGCTGCGGCTGTGGAGCGTGGGGAGGGCGGCCCCTTTTCGAACCCGGAAGGGAGAGGGACGGCGCGTATCCGGCCACGTCCTTCGCCTCGCTCCCGACGGCGTTCCTCCAACCGATTGTCTAACCGTATAACGAGATCGATAAGCCCATCTATATCCCACGGTTCCTCCTTAGCTACCAGATGCTCCTTCAGGACCGATGACAGTCCGTTTATGAAGGCGGCGCATTGTTGAAGCGGTCTCTCCTCTGTTAGGGTGATCAAACACTGTTCTGAACTCCCCCACAAACCCAGTGTATGCTGATAACAACCGTGAGTTCTGTTCCCAGAGCGCCGTAGCCCAGGCGCGTGCCTTACCCCGAAGCAAATTAATAACATAAGCCACCTTGCTGGCGTCAGACGCGTACATCACGGGTCGTTGTGCAAAGACGAGCGAACAATGCATCATAAAGTCCGCGCACGTCTCCACACAACCCCCGTATGGCTCAGGGGGACTTATGTATGCTTCAGGGGATGGTGGGGGGTTTGTTGAACGACCAGTGGAATGTTAATACCCGGCACCGGGTCGGCAGGAGGAGGAGCCGCAGCAGCGCTCTGATCGCGCGCTTCCACCTGTGCGGTGAGAGCCTCCATCCTGCGATTAAGGATGACGTTTTGCTCGGACATCAAATCCAGCCGAGCGGTAAAGGCGGTGAGGATTTGCTGCAACTCACCGAGCACGCCTCCTGCAGACGCCTGTGCACCCTGCTCTTCCATTGGCTGTCCAACAGATGGATGACGCCCCTCGGGATCCATGACGCTGGCCGAGATATCCTGTTGTGAAAGTGTAGTGACACGGACCGACAACAGGGGGCGCAAATGAACGGTCAATAGATGAGCCAAAAAGTAACAATTTAATGTTGTGAAGGTGCACAACGAATACACAGACAATCTCAGAATATGATATAATATATATAATATAATTACAGTCAATCCACAAAGGTGACGTGTGGGCAGGCTCGAGGATAGAAGACGTCTGTCCTGAGAAGAGCCGGAACCACATGATTTCCGCCGCCACTGAACCTGGTGAATACTGGAGCCGCCAAGTCCCGAATTCCCAGGTGATCACCGTCCCCGACTGTCGGATCTGGTACTGCTGGCGAAGAACAAAGACAGTCAAGTGTGTGTGTGTGTACACCCCGTAACAACAACGGTGGGAATGCCACCTCCACCTCTAACACACACTCGTGCAGTGTCTGTTTAACCACTTATCTGACGGACGTAGGACGAAACAGTCGCGACCCACGCCAGTCCTCTGGTTGACAGCTGCAAAACAATAGCTCTTAGAATCAATTAATATAGGCAGAGAAAGTTACCTCCATAGAAGTACGATATCTCGGCAACGAGGTGGAGATGACGTCTGGTCTTTATGGAATGAGATGCTGTAGAGTAGATGGGTGACAGCTGTCAAGAGATAATGAGTGACAGCTGTCACCCCCGGCTGTGTCCGTGGCGGCAGCGCCCTTTCGTGCCTGAAGCCCGCACTTCAGGCAGGGCGCCCTCTGGTGGTGGGCCAGCAGTACCTCCTCTTCTGGCAGCCCACACAACAGCTTGTCCAGGACTGCTGGGATAGGATCCACCTCCCCCGTGACCCTAAATTGGACAACCCAGTCTCACGGCATGTCGTGATTCAGCAGCATGAAATATACATTAATCTACTGGTTTGTGAAATTGTGACGAAAAGCGCCTCATTTTCGTCACGGCTGTACAAATTCATTCTAATTCATTCCATGATGGCTGCACAGAATTAAAAGTGAAGCGGGGGGGTCGGGGGAGTCGGGGTCGTTATGGTTGGGGTTGGGGAAAGGAGTAGGGTTAGTAATAGTGAGTTTAAAAAAAAAAATCACAAAAATCTGAATCATTTTGTGATGGGAGCATGAAAAAAAACGTGAGACTGGGCTGTAATTGGACTAAGTGAGTCTAGAAAACAAATGAATATACCATCTGCCTTTTAAAACATTTTTAAGGAGTCAGGCTGCAACATATTTTGATTATTAATTACTCAGTTTATAAAATACATTAACAAAGACCATTGTAATTTTCAGTGTGTTTAAATGCCATGTTTTTGTCTGAATACTACTCTAAATAAAAACAATAATTTTCAGTTATATGATCTGTGTTATATCAGCTATAGGCACCCGGTCTGCTCTGTGTAAGCCTGATCCCGTCAGATCTCAGAAGCTAAACAGAGCAGGATCTGGTTAGTACTTGGATGGGAGACCTCTTTTGAACACCAGCGGCTGTGTGTGTTTCTCCAGGTAAAACTGGAGTTGCGTCAGGAAGGGCATCCGGCATAAAACTTGTGCCAATTACTAATGCGGATCTGGCTGTATCCGCTGTGGCGACCCCGAACAAAACCGGGAGCAGCCGAATGAACAACAACAACATTATATCAGCTATAGATGAACAGAAGTCTTGTTTTAAATTTGGCGAGTGGATGTATGTGTGTGTATTTAAACAGAGATAGTGGCCAAGCTGTTAGTGTACTTAATTATTTAAAATTATGACTGCTGTTAATTGACAACTGACTCGTCAAAAAAAGGTTCAGCACTACAAAATGTGAATAATGTTAAGAGACAACAACCAAGCACACAAAATTATTATCAGACAGAAAAGGCCAACAAAGAATAGACTACAACAACTATAAAGTGATATAAAAACATTGATACGCAACAAGAAACCAGAAAATGTCAAACATGGCAATGGAAATTGTTGTATTATGAATCTGTTGCGTGGAATGATTAAATTTTAATGCATTGAAGCTCAGATTGTGAAATTCAAAGCCAGAAGTAGTCTTGAATAAAGAGAAGGCACCAATATCACAGTGATAAATGGTGTAATAATGTTATAAACTATTGTATCATGTATTTTAATATATTTTTTCTTTGAAAACTAAATTAAACAGATTTGCTGCATCAACAGAGCGGAGGAAAAAAAATGGAATGTAATTATTAACTTACCATTTTCACAACAAATAACCCTCCGTAATTTCAGAAGAGTGGCACATGGTTCTTTTGTTTTCTGCAACATGCAGCTGTGGAGAAAACAAACTCATTAATGTTTGCATGGCTCTCAATAAACATAACACAAATTAAAAGATTATTTTGTTTGCACGATCAGCTGTAAGTAGTGTGGAAATAAAAAATTCTCTGTTTAGAAAAGTAGTGAAACACAATTTAAACTATAAAGTGACAATATAAAACATGATGATGCACCACACTGTCAACCTCAAAATAAAACATTAATAATGTTGAAGAAGAAGATGAAAATCTTTGCACCAAAAAGGTTCATGAGCTCTTAATGTCATTCTGTATGATATTACACTATCATGCTGTGACGAACCCAGTTATTTTTAGTTACTTTTATTGATTTGTTCCAAAACAATCAGTTTTGTATTTATTTTGTTTTGTTTTATTTTGTTGCAAAGTTCTTTCCTTGAACTGAATAAACTCAAACTTGAACAAACAGACCCAGATTGGGTTGGTTTTGTGCATTTCAACACACTGGAAATCACCCTAAAAATGAAAGCAGGAAGAAATGGGTGCTTTTGCTACTCCTCTGAAAGTCATGGAGCAGCACGGTGGCTTAGTGGTTAGCTCTGTTGCCTCACAGCAAGGAGGTCGTGGGATCACTTCCCACCTGGTCCTTTCTGTGTAGAATTTGCATGTTATCCCCGAGGTCTGGTGGGTTCCCTCTGGGTGCTCCGGTTTCCATCCCACTTCCCAAAACATACAGGTTGAATTGGAGGAGTAAGAGGCTGAAGATAGATAGATAGATAGATAGATAGATAGATAGATAGATAGATAGATAGATAGATAGATAGATAGATAGATAGATAGATAGATAGATAGATAGATAGATAGATAGATAGATAGATAGATAGATAGATAGATAGATAGATAGATAGATAGATAGATAGATAGATAGATAGATAGATAGATAGATAGATAGATAGATAGATAGATAGATAGATAGATAGATAGATAGATAGGAATAAAAAGGCAGGCCACCATGACTGGTATTCATTAATTGTCTATACCCGCTTACTCCAGTCAAGGGTCATGGGTGGGCTGGAGCCTCTTCCAGCAGTCACAGGGCATGAGGCAAGGTACACCTGCACGCACACCTGCAGTCAATCTAAAGTGTCCAGTTCACCGAACCGGCATGTCTTTGGATGTGGGAGGAAGCCGGAGCACCCGGAGGGAACCCACGCAAACACAGGGAGAACACGCAAACTCCACACAGAAAGGCTTCAGCTGGGAATCGATCCGATGACCTTCTTGCTGTGAGGCAACAGTGCTAACCACTAAGCCACAGTGCTGCTATTATTAGCTCTTACAACCTCTAAAATTCAACCAAAAGAATAATAAACAAACACCTGCTGAGGACGTTTCACACCCAGTTAATCCTCCTTTCTCTTCATTTGAGCAATCAATGAAGAGGTCAACCGTCCATCAGTGATGATTCAGAAATTATTGGCACATGCCCAAATAAAGATACCCAGATGCAGTAAAAGTAAGTCCTTTCGGCTGGTCCCTTTCTTTTTACTTGGGGTCGCCACAGCAAATCCAAGGTGGCTCTGCATGTTGATTTGCACAAGTTTTACACCGGATGCCCTTCCTGACACAACTCCACATTACATGGAGAAATGTGGCAGAGGTGGGGTTTGATGTGAGAACCTTCTGCACTGAAACCATGGGCATGAATCACTTGGCCACCACCCCTGCTAGACCCCCCCCCCCCCCACCCACCCACCCACCCACCCACACCCACACACACACCACCACCACCTCCACCAATTTTCTTTCCATTGCCCTCTAAAGTGGTGCCTGGAGCACAGCCGCTCAGACTGCCTTTTAAAACTGAGAACACAGAAACAATTGGTTCAACAAGAAGGCGCTTTGCTACATGCCTCGCTGTCTTCAGATGGTTGTGTCTGGCTCACAACAATAGCCTTTGTGGATATTTTTAGTTACCTTTGCACTACTTTCTGTTCCAGCTTGAATTATAGACAACACAGAGGGTTCATAATTTGTGTCTTGTACAAAACACCTCAGCTCACCTCAGCACAGTGCACACACTATTCTATGAAACTCAGGAGTGAGGCAGATGACAAACGACAGTGTCTTGTCTGTATTTTAGTCAAATTCTCATCCCACTGGTATCAATAAATGCACACAGAAAGCACCATTCAGCCTTTTTTGCAGGCAGAAATGCTTTACAACTTTAATGAAGGTCACTGTACCTAATGTATCAGTGCCACAGAGCATGTGGCTCATTGGCACTGTCAGTGCTTTTCTACACCTCTGAAAGTAGAAAACAAATAAATGAACCGTATGTATTTTAAAACATTTTTAAGGAATCAGGTTGCAAGATATTCAATCATTTGCTGCCATTCTTTTCAGTGACACCCACCGTGATTGAAAAAGACTGACAACAGGTTTGACCAAGTTGGTGATAGGGGTCCCCGGGATGTTTGACAGTATTGCAGTTCAGATGTAGTTGGAAAACAGTACAAATGCTCAGAATGCTATCAGCATGCAGTAAGAATGTCAAGAATGTACTCAAATGCCGTGCAAGTGCAGTCCAAAGTCTGGGTGGAAGGCAAGCAAGTGGAGGAGTGTGAAAGAGTGAGCGCTGTGGTCCTCTGTCTTTTGAAGACCTGCCGTGTCTTTCTGCTGGATGTCGAATGATATCCAACCTATGAACTGTGAACATGTAACAGAGGGTCTTCTGACAATTGCATAACTGCAGTGCATGTAGCCACATGTGTTCAGAGTATTACGGCCATCAAACACTGACATGCACACCCACAACCATTATTACGGTGCAGCCACCGGTAATAGCCACCAGTCCACTGTGTATCACAGTAAACCTATAATCAGGGGACCTTGAACAACATATATCAGTATAAATATTGGATAACATACGTAATCCAGAGAGGAGGTAAGGCAGGTCCTGACAGTAAAGCATTACACAGAAGCCGCACACCCCCACCCCATCGCAATCTCTCTCTCTCTTTCTCTCTCTCTCTCTCTCTCTCTACGAAATCAGCTCTGTAGCAGACAGTAGCATGATTGGATGATGCAGCTTAATGCATGAGCAGCACAGTGATCAGATGATACAGACTTACACCCCTCCTCTCTCCAGAATATTAGGTCCATGAGATGACCACTCTGTAGTTCATGCGTTTGTCTGGACTTTGCGATCGCGTGTTACATGCCCTGATGTGCAGTGGGGCATCCCACTGTCCAGCTGGATGGCGCACATTGTGCCACTGCACATCATGTCATATGGGATATACATATCGTGGTGGACGAGGCATTTCCTGTCAGCACTTGGCTGATGTAGCCATCTCACGATGCTTCCAGGATGATAGGGATGTCATCACAGGCTGCAGCCTGGCTGGTGGTCTCTCTGCACTGTGGGACACATCTGGAGCCATCGCAAAGGTGAGTTTTTATTTTTATTTATATTGTCTTGGCTTGGTGGAACAGTTGCATTATCGTTCCTTCTACAGTATTAGATGGTGTACATAGCGTACATACTCTGCTCTTTTCTACTCTCCTATTTTACTCTTCCTTTTTAGTTATTTAGATATACCTTTATATACTAGTATAGTTCCACCTTAGAATTGGAATATAATATATAAGATATACCTTACTGAATTTTCATGCCATAATATGTGTATTATAGCTGTGACTCCCCATTCAGCAGCGCTGTGCTGTGCCCCGCCAAACCTCGGAAACACATTGACTCGCCATGGGGCAGCAGCGTGGCACTTCTGCATGTGGTGATACAGCTATGATGATCATAATATTTCACATACATGATCTAACCCATGAGAGGGAATGACAATATACAACCCCAATTCCAATGAAGTTGGGACATTGTGTAAAATGTAAATAACAGAATGCAATGATTTGCAAATCCTTGTCAACCTATATTCAACTGAGTACACCAGAAAGACAAGATATTTAATGTTCAAACTGATAAACTTTATTGTGGATGCCTGCAACACATTTCAAAAAAGCTGGGAGAGTGGTATGTTTACCATTGTGTTACATCATCTTTCCTTCTAACACTCAATGGGCCTCATGTATCAATGTTGCACACTTGTGGCGTAAATTTACGGCGTAAACTTGAAATACACCAAAGTCGTCGTGACATGTATCAAGCAGTGCGCACCTGCCCATTTCCGGCGTACGCCTGACATGATCTAGATAAATGCGGCGGGTGGAAACGATTGTAATTATAATAAACACACCCATAAATATTCAGACTCTGCTTCAGACACACCCTCATTTTACGACATGGAAGCCGGGAAGACGGCAATGAAAAAGAACTCCACCAATCACGACGCGTGCCAATAGAGCGTCAAAAGCAGCTGTCGTATCAGTTGTTTTGTAGTATATAATCAATAAAGTGTTACAGTGGTCCCTCATTAATCGCTGGAGTTACATTCTAAAAAATAGCCCGTAATACACGAAAGCGCGACGTAGTCAGCGTTATTTTTTACAATTATTATAGACGTTTCAAAGCTGTAAAACCCCTCACTACACAGTTTATACACTTTCTCAATCAGGCATGAACATTTTCTCACTTTTCTCTCATGTGTAAACACTCTCAAAGTTCAAACCTTAGTAGGAAAATAATACCAAACTGTTTTCAGGCCCAAACATTTGTTTGAGAAATAAAAATAGAACGTTTTCCTATAAATAATTATGATGGCATTTAGAACTAACAAATTAATTTTAATGATCAACGAACGAGGTCGGACACATAAGAAATTATTAATAGTGACTGACCGGTATTTCACAGATCGGGCCTCTGCGTCCTGGCGCTGCGCCTTTTCCCACTCACACCTGGCTACAGGTGTCTGTGTCCGTGTGACAAACACAGTTATGAGTAGTTGTTGGCGCTCTTTTCTCTTCTGGGCAACAAGATTCTTATAAACAGATACGCAGAACACAGAACACTGTAAAAAAAAAAAGGCATGCAAAATTGGACTAAATACTCCGCGAGACTCCGAGGCCACGACAGGTGAACGGCGTTATAGTGAGGGACCACTGTATTCTCTTTTCACATGTCAATAATTACCATGTGGTAAGATCCTTTACACAATGTCGGTTTTTAATGCAGTGCCACCTGAGGGATCGAAGGTCACGGGCATTCAATGTTAGTTTTCAGTCTTGCCGCTTAAGCCTGGTTCACACGACAGGATTTTAAAATCTCCGTGCTTCTGTCACCTCACTTTCTGATTTTTGCACATCACATTCAGCAGGGTGCGTGCTCGTTTTGATCGGAGGACGCAACACACGCTGCGATATCGGGCCAAAAAAATCCAACATATTGAATATCCCTGATTTGCGATCGGAGCGCTCCTGGTGTCCTTCTGAGCAAATCAGAGCACTCTGAACACACCACACACAGCAGGAATATCTGATAAGATTATCTTTAGTGTCATCACGATTGTCAGGGCGTCCTTAAGATTGTCAGAAGGGGAAGATCGGGTCCGATATTGGCCTAATTATCCTGCCGTGTGAACCAGGCCTTAGGTGTAGAAAGTTCTCCAGATTCTCTGAATTTTCTGATTATATTATGGACTGTAGATGATGCAATCCCTAAATTCCTTGCAATTGAATCTTGAGAAACATTGTTCTTAAACTGTTGGACTATTTTTTCACACAGTTGTTCACAAAGTGCTGATCCTCGCCCCATCTTTGCTTGTGAATGGCTGAGCCTTTTGAGGATGCTCCTTATATACCCAATTATGACACTCACCTGTTTCCAATTAACGTGTTCACCTGTGGAATGTTACAAACAGGTGTTCTTTGAGCATTCATGAACTTTCCCAGTCTTTTGTTGTCCCGTCCCGGCTTTTTTGGGGTGTGTTGCGGGCGTCCATTTCGGACTGGGCAAGTATTTGCACAGAGACAATAACGTTTATCAGTTTGAACATTAGGTGTCTTGTCTTTGTGGTGTGTTCAGTTGAGTGTAGGTTGGGGGGGATTTGCAGATCATTGTATTCTGTTTTTGTTTGCATTTCACATAGTGTCTCAACTTCATTGGAACTGGGGTTGTATGAGATGTTTGATATTATAGTTTCAGATGGTTTTGTAATTTGCCAATTCTACTCTATATTTGACTGTTTTGCAGGGAAGCCAACAGACCTAGATTAGTAAGATGTACAGCTGCACAAGCGTTGAGACTGATTCTTGATGCCCAGAGTGAGGATGAAAATAGCTCGTGATTGTCACAATGGATTACTGATGGGTTCATTGGGATTTGTTTTGGCGTATTTGCTAGTCACCTGTTCTTCTATATTTGATGCTGTAATTTTCCTACCATATTAAGCCCTGGTCCCACCGAATAATGAAGGATGAATAATGAGCTACGTAGCAAATTTTTTTTTTTTTTTTTGTATGAGTCCAGTTATTCGACAATCGTGGGAGAGTAGTGGCTCTGAGAGACTCTTTGGGGCAGAATATTCGGCTAATGAGGCTCATTTCTGAGCGTGGCACTAACTTCTAGAAGTTCAAAATTTACCAACAACAGCGTGGGCAGTTTGTGTACGAGGTATGACGAGGACAAACAAGGATTTTAGAGGCATGTTTGTGGTGAAGACGAGGCTGTTAAAAACCCATTATCCGAGCACCTGGCAGCTACGAGGACAGGACAGGCTATTTTGGCTCTGCCCTCTTGTGATCTACAATCCCACCTGCTTTGTGCACCAGACACTGTATATAAAACAATTATTTTGTAATTATTTATTATTTTGTATTCTGTCAGAGTTTGGATGTTGAAAACACCTCTGATCGCTTCTGGAATCGCAGAGGATGTTTGAAGCTTTTTTTCCTTTCTCTGTCTCGTGCCCTGAGGTGAACGTATTTGGAACAGCTTAGGTCATTATTTGTAATGTTTTTATTGTAATAGCTTGTTAAAACAGTTTCTTGTTCATTCCTTCTTATAAGCAGCTGTATAAGTATGATATGTTCATGATGAGGTGCACTCTGAACACGCTGACGCAATGACTCGTGCTCAAGACAAGCATTACGCAGAATGCCAGCACACACAAAAAGAGCGATTTTTGCAGACATTAACGGATGAACACAAAGTTAAAAGTTGGATCACGGTGACTGTAAGCCATGGAAGGAATAAAACCAGCAAGAAGAAGCGCAGAGGTGGCGGTCCAGGAACCTGTGTTTCGGTTCTAGCTGGTCTGGTGCATTTAATGACTCTGGAACACAGGTGAACAGCAGCCTGGTGCACCAGGTTGCTGCAGGCTTACTGGAGCGTCTATTTTTGGACTGTGTTTAAAAAACTTGAATGGATGCTGTGAATTGAAAACCCACACTTTAAAGGGACCAAGTGTGGGAGGGCTGGAGGTTTGGACCAAACGCCGCATTATCATGGTGTTACATGGATCATATGTGGTGACATGAACCACTTGAGGCTGGATGGGGCTCAAATGACAGGTCGGTAGTGGCTCACTAGAGGCTGATACCTGCCACACGTGAGGTACAGAGAGGCACATAGAAGCGCATTAGTAGCAGATACGTGATGGCTTAAAACATGGATCATTCTTCAAATAGTCGCTGACACACCCACGCGTGGCTCATTGTTCATGGCTCATTATTCGGTGGGACCGAGGCTTTAGTCACTAAAATAGCTTGGTCGCTTGAGGGTCGCTCCCTCAGCCCCAACCAGTCCCAGCAGAAGACTGCCCCTCCCTGAGCCTGGTTCTGCTGGAGGTTTCTTCCTGTTAAAAGGGAGTTTTTCCTTCCCACTGTAGCCAAGTGCTTGCTCACAGGGGGTCGTTTTGACCGTTGGGGTTTTACATAATTATTGTATGGCCTTGCCTTACAATATAAAGCGCCTTGGGGCAACTGTTTGTTGTGATTTGGCGCTATATAAAAAAATTGATTGATTGATTGATTGAATAATTCTTGACGTGGATATTTGCTCGCTCAATTAATAAGACAAGCCTAATCTGTCAGATTTCTTTATTTTTTAAATGTATTTCTGTATTTATTTTATTGTGACAACCGAATGGAGACGACAAAACCTGGTTGCAGCACGGGCGAATTAAGGGAATGACGAAACTACAGTTGTTGTTATCAATTTCATAGTCTAAAACGATCACACCACATGAAGTTAAGCTCAGCGCTGCTCTGGCTCCAGGCTCGAAGTCTGGAGAAAAAGGCGAGCAGCGCTTTCCTTCCTGTCAGCGCTGTAGCCACGGATCGTGCTCCATAACAATCCCGCAACAGCGGGATTTGTATTGATTATTATGTAGTATAATCAGGAAAGTGTTATTTATGTAACATATGCATTGATTTGTATAATGGCACTGTTTATCATGTTGATCATCTTCATTTTTTATGTGGATTCCAGCGCTGGTTCATTTTGGTGTATAATTTACGCCGCCTCTCGACCTGGTGTATATTTTCAGCGCAGCGTACACCAACGACCACATTGATAAATGCCAAGTAGCACAGCCGTTTTGGCATACACCCCATATACGCTCAAATATCGCCATACGCAACGTTGATACATGAGGCCCAATAAGCGTTTGGGAACTGAGGACACTAATTGTTAAAGCTTTGTAGGTGGAATTCTTTCCCATTCTTCTTTGATGTATGACTTCAGTTGTTCAACAGTCCGGGGTCTCCGTTGTTGTATTTTACACTTCATAATGCGCCACACATTTTCAATGGGTGACAGGTCTGGACTGCAGGCAGGCCAGTCTAGTACCCGCACTCTTTTACCACAAAGCCAAGCTGTTGTAACACGTGCAGAATGTGGCTTGGCATTGTCTTGCTGAAATAAGCAGGGACGTCCGTGGAAAAAGACGTTGATTGGATGGCAGCATGTGTTGCTCCAAAACCTGGATGTACCTTTCAACATTGATGGTGCCATCACAGATGTGTAAGTTGCCCGTGCCATGGGCACTAACACACCCCCATACCATCACAGATGCTGGCTTTTGAACTTTGTGCTGTAACAATCTGGATGATCTTTTTCCTCTTTTGTTCAGAGGACACAACGTCCATGATTTCCAAAAACAATTTGAAATGTGGACTCATCGGACCACAGCACACTTTTCCACTTTGCGTCTGTCCATTTCAAATGAGCTCGGACCCAGCCAAGCCGGCTGCGTGTCTGGATGTTGTTGATGTATGGCTTTCGCTTTGCATGGTAGAGTTTTAACTTGCACTTGTAGATGTAGCGATGAACTGTGTTAATTGACAGTGGTTTTCTGAAGTATTTCTGAGCCCATGCGGTAAGATCCTTTACACAGTGATGTTGGTTTTTAATGCAGTGCTGTCTGAGGGATCAAAGGTCACGGGCATTCAATGTTGGTTTTTGGCCTTGCCACTCATGTGTAGAAAGTTCTCCAGATTCTCTGATTCTTCTGATAATATTATGGACTGTAGATGATGAAATCCCTAAATTCCTTGCAGTTGAATGTTGAGAAACATTGTTCTTAAACTGTTGGACTATTTTTTCATGCAGTTGTTCACAAAGTGGTGATCCTTGCCCCATCTTTGCTTGTGAATGGCTAGGCCTTTTGGGGATGCTCCTTTTATACCCAATCATGACACTCACTTGTTTCCAATTAGGTGTTCTTTGAGCATTCATCAACTTTCCCAGTCTTTAATTGCCCCATCCCAACTTTTTTTGAAACGTCCATGATTTCCAAAAACAATCTGAAATGTGGACTCATCAGACCACAGCACACTTTTCCACTTTGAGTTTGTCCATTTCAAATGAACCAGAGAACGCAGCGGTGTTTCTGGATATTGTCAATGTATGGCTTTCGCTTTGCATGGTAGAGATTTAACTTGAACTTGTAGATGGAG
The DNA here is from genome assembly GCF_902500255.1 of Thalassophryne amazonica. Taxonomy (NCBI): domain Eukaryota; kingdom Metazoa; phylum Chordata; class Actinopteri; order Batrachoidiformes; family Batrachoididae; genus Thalassophryne; species Thalassophryne amazonica. Next base: position 29,825,446 of record NC_047106.1, read on the forward strand.
AGACGAACTGTGTTAACAGACAATGGTTTTCTGAAGTGTTCCTGAGCCCACGCGACAAGATCCTTTACACAATGATGTCAGTTTTTAAGGCAGTGCCGCCTGATGGACCGAAGGTCACGGGCATTCAATGCTGGTTTTTGGCCTTGCCACTTATGTGTAGAAAGCTCTCCAGATTCTCTGAATTTTATGATTATATTATGGACTGTAGACGATGGAATCCCTAAATTCCTTGCAATTGAATGTTGAGAAACATTGTTCTTAAACTGTTGGACTATCTTTTTCAGGCAACTGTTAACAAAGTGGTGATCCTCACCCCATCTTTGCTTGTGAATGGCTGAGACTTTTGGGGATGCTCCTTTTATACCCAATCATGATTGTCCTCGGTTCCCAAATGCTTATTGAGTGGTGTTAGAAGGAAAGGTGATGTAACACAGTGGAAAACATACCACTGTTACTGTGTTACTGTGTACCACTTTGTTTTATTTCCCCTATGGCCACTCCACAACCAAGACAACCAAATGAAACACTTTTCTTTTTTCTTTTCTTTTTTGTCCATCTCTCTTATGTATGTCTCAGTTTCATATTGGATGTAATTGCTTTTCTTTAGTGTTTATATATATATATATATATATATATATATATATATATATATATATATATATATATATATATATATATATATATCAGAACCTCTGGTGCACATAGTGTTTTTATATGAAAATGATTACTTAAAAGGGTTGGCCAAGATGCATTCATGGCAAAAGATGGGTGTGCAGTGCGTTATCGTGCCTGTGTGCACAGTTTCATGATGTTTCAGATTTCTAAAAGAGGAACATATTTTCATGGCTATGTAAATCTGTCAAAAAGAATCCATATGCACATTTCTGCTATTGTGTATACATAATTTTAGTTGTGACTTTAAATAAAGCTTTAGAAATGAGGCTGAAATTAGGTCTAAAATTCTAAAGTATCTAATGTATTCTAAAGTAAAGTATCTAATCAATACTTCAGAATCAATATAGTCATGTGGAGGATACCTGTCAAAGCATAAGGGCCCCTTCAGACATAACATGAAAGACACAGAAACCGAAAGAAAATCCACAAACCAAAAACAAAATGGGGAACCAGGAATCATTCCACCTGCTGTCGGGAGGGACGCATGCTCGTGTTCGCATGTACGAAAACAGTGCGAACACGTGGAAAGTCATGCACGCAGCAGCAGAGCAAAAAATGAATAAAACACCACAATTTATAATACTTAATTCCTGTTATAAAGAGCAGATTTACCCTCTGCCAAGACGTACACCAGGAAATAATGAAATGACGTGGATTACTGTTCTCTATTTCATGTTTTACATGAATTACCTGATGCGCTCATCTCATGAAGAGCTGGCTGGCTCCCGTCTCATGAAGAGCCAGCTCCCGTGTCATTAAGAGTCAGCTCCCGTCTCGTGAAGAGCCGGTCTCTCGCGTCGTGAACACATCAGTCGGCATGGCGTATCCAGCGCAAAGTGATCTGCTGCAAATGTGATATGTGTTTTTATTATTACAATGTGGGGAAATCCTGCAGTAACACGCCTTGCGGGGGCGTCCTGTGGGGTGATTTCCTGCATTGCACGATATTGGATAATGGAGCTTTTTTGCTCTTGCTTGCCTCTACTGGTGGTTGGCTCTCACTGCGGTATTGTATCACTTCCTGTTCCGGAGCACAGTGGTGTTTTTCTGTATCTGTTAGCTGTTTAATCTGCGCAGTTAGATTGATCTAGTTAACTAGATAACGATTTGTTTCACAGTGTAATCTTCAAGTGCCTTAACTAAAGCACTCCCTCTGCTGAATCACCTCTAAATTATTTACACATTATTCACTTTGTGTGTTTTTAGTAATCCGCTAGCTTAGCGCAGCTACTAGCTCTTAGCCGGTTTAGCATGGCGGCTTCTCCTGTCTCTCCCGCACTTTTCTGCTCTGGGTGTGAAATGCTTAGTTATTCCTCGGCCTCCTTTAGCAGTAATGGTACTTGTAATAAGTGTAGCTTATTCGTAGCTTTGGAGGCCAGGCTGGGCGAATTGGAGACTCGGCTCCGCACCGTGGAAAATTCTACAGTTAGCCAGGCCCCTGTAGTCGTTGCGGACCAAGGTAGCTTAGCCGCCGTTAGTTTCCCTCTGGCAGATCCCGAGCAGCCGGGAAAGCAGGCCGACTGGGTGACTGTGAGGAGGAAGCGTAGTCCTAAACAGAAGCCCCGTGTACACCGCCAACCCGTTCACATTTCTAACCGTTTTTCCCCACTCGGCGACACACGCGCTGAGGATCAAACTCTGGTTATTGGCGACTCTGTTTTGAGAAATGTGAAGTTAGCGACACCAGCAACCATAGTCAATTGAGAACATGCGGCTAAACATGTCACTCCCGGTCCGATTGGGGAGGGGCCCAGAGAAAACTACAGAGTCCGACATTGTTTTTGCAAAGTTACACACCGATTTAATGTTAATTTTAGTGACCTCCGATTGGCGTAACCGGGTGTCATTACTGCCGACGTGAATTACAATCTTACCAAATTTACGCTTAGCCTTAGCCAGCAGTTTCAAATTTCCTTCAATGTCGCCTGCTCTGGCCCCCGGAAGACAATTATATATATATATATATATATATATATATATATATATATATATATATATATATATATATATATATATATATACACACACACACACACAGTTGGATGATACACTTGGATGATTTCCATGATTTTCCTTTATAAATCATTGGTTGTTTGAATCAGCAATTTCAGTTAAATCTATCATATAGCAGACAAACAGTGATATTTGAGAAGTGAAATTGAGTTTATAGGATTTACAGAAAGTGTGCAATGATTCTTTAAACAAAATTAGGCAGATGCATAAATTTGGGCACCCCAACAGAAAAAAATATATCAATATTTAGTAGATCCTCCTTTTGCACAAATAACAGCCTCTAAACACTTCCAATAGCTTCCAAGGAAAGTCTGAATTCCAGCTGAAGGTATTTTGGACCACTCTTCTTTACAAAACATCTCAGGTTTGATGGTTTCCGAGCATGGACAGCCCACTTAAAATCACACCACAGATTTTCAATAATATTCAGGTCTGGCAACTGAACTGGCCATTCCAGAACATTGTACTTGTTCCTCTGCATGAATGCCTTAGTTGATTCTGAGCAGTGTTTAGGGTCATTGTCTTGTTGTCCAAATTTTACTGTCGGTAGCAAGTGTTTTTCTTGGAATGCTGTGTTCTTTTTCAGTCATGCATACAGCCCCTTGTTATGTCCAAATATCTCAGTTTTAGTTTCATCAGTCCACAGCACCTTATTCCAAAATGAAGCTGGCTTGTCCAAATGTGCTTTAGCATACCTCAAGTGACTCTGTGGCATGTACACAGAAAAGGCTTCCTCTGCATTACAGCATCATACTGCATCTCTTTGTGCAAAGTGTGCTGTATAGTTGAACAATGCACAGAGACACTATCTGCAGCAACATCATGTTGTAGGTCATTGGAGCAAGTCTGTGGGTTGACTATCACTGTTCTCACCATACTTTGCTTCAGCTTATCTGAGATTTTTCTTGGCCTGCGACTTCATCCTTAACTTATGCTGTGCCTGTGGTCTTCCATTTCCTCACTATGTTCCTCACATTGGAAACTGACAGCTGAAATCTCTGAGATAGCTTTTTGTATTCTTCCCCTAAACCATGATGTTGAACAATCTTTGTTTTCAGGTCATTTGAGAGTTGTTTAGAGGCTCCCATGTTACCACGCAAAGAGGAGAAACATTTGCAAATGGCCACCTTAAATACCCTTTCTCATGATTGGATTCACCTGTGTAAGGAGGTCAAGGGTCAATGAGCTCACCAGACCAATTTTGTATTCCAATTATTAGTGCTAAATGTATTCAAATCACTAAAACGACAAGGGTGGCCAAATTTATGCACCTGCCTAATTTTGTATAAAGAATTATTGCACACTTTCTGCAAATACTAGAAACTTCATTTCACTTCTCAAATAGTGTGTTCGTCTGCTATGTGAAATATTTAACTAAAATTTCTGATCCAAACAACCAATGATTGATAAACGAAAATAATGAAAATTTTCAGAGGTGCTCAAACCTTTGCATACATCTGTATAATTTAAGTGATCATAATCATGATTTGGGGCAAAAGCAGTACCCATGACAACAGTGCCCCTCAAAGAAAGTTGGAAGGAATTTGAATGTTTCTCCACAGTGCATAATATTAAACGATTCAAGAAATCTGGAGGAATTTCATTGCATAAAGTGTAAGGGTGCAGCTTAAGATGAACATCCTTCTTCTTCTTCTTCTTTGTCTTTCGGCTGGTCCCGTTAGGGGTCGCCACAGCAGATCAATCGTTTCCATCTCACCCTGTCCTCTGTATCTTCCTCTGTCACACTAACCACCTGCATGTCCTCTCTCAGTACATCCATGAACCTCCTCTTTGGTCTCCCTCTTCTCCTCCTGCCTGGTGGCTCCATCCTGAGCATCCTTCTCCCTATATACCCTGGGTCCCTCCTCTGCACATGTCCAAACCATCTCAATCTCGCCTCTCTGACTTTGTCTCCAAACCGTCCCACCTGAGCTGTCCCTCTGATATGTTCATTCCTAATCTTGTCCATTCTTGTCACTCCCAAAGAGAATCTCAATATCTTCAGCTCTGCCACCTCCAGCTCTGCCTCCTGTCTTTTTGTTAGTGCCACTGTCTCTAAACCATACAACATAGCTGGTCTCACTACTGTTTTGTAAACTTTCCCCTTCACTCTTGCTGATATTCTTCAGTCACAAATCACTCCTGCCACCTTTCTCCACCCACTCCACCCTGCCTGCACTCTCTTCTTCACCTCTCTACCACACTCTCCATTACTTTGAACAGTTGACCCCAAATATTTAAACTCATCTACTTTCACCACTTCTACTCCTTGTAACTGCACTGTTCCACTGGGCTCCCTCTCATTCACACACATGTACTCAGTCTTGCTTCTACTGACTTTCATTCCCCTTCTCTCCAAAGCATATCTCCACTTCTCCAGACTAGACTCAACTTGCTCTCTACTCTCACTACAGATCACAATGTCATCTGCAAACATCATAGTCCATGGGGACTCCTGTCTGATCTCATCTGTCAACCTGTCCATCACCACTGCAAACAAGAAAGGACTCAGAGCTGACCCTTGGTGTAATCCCACCTCCACCTTGAATGAGTCTGTCATTCCAACTGTGCATCTCACCGCTGTCACACTATTCTTGTACATGTCCTGCACTACCCTAACGTACTTCTCTGCCACTCCAGACTTCCTCATACAATGCCACAACTCTTCTCTTGGCACCCTATCATAAGCTTTTTCTAAGTCCACAAACACACAATGTAACTCTTTCTGTCCTTCTCTGTACTTTTCCAAAAGTATTCTCAGAGCAAACATTGCATCTGTATTGCTCTTTCTCAGCATGAAACGATATTGCTGCTCACAGATCTTCACCTGTTTTCTAAGCCTAGCTTCTACTACTCTTTCCCATAACTTCATGCTGTGGCTGATCAGCTTTATGCCTCTGTAGTTACTGCAGCTCTGCACATCACCCTTGTTCTTGAAAATAGGAACCAGCACACTTCATCTCCACTCCTCAGGCATCCTCTCACTTTCCAAGATTTTATTAAACAATCTGGTTAGAAACTCTACTGCCATCTCTCCTAGACATTTCCATGCCTCCATTGGAATGTCATCTGGACCAACTGCCTTTCCACTCTTCATCCTCTTCATAGCAGCCCTCACTTCGTCCTTGCTAATCTCTTTTACTTCCTGATTTACTCTCACCACATCATCCAGCCTTTTCTCTCGCTCATTTTCTTTATTCATCAACTCTTCAAAATATTCCCTTCTCAGCACACACTCCTCACTTGTCAGCACATTACCATGTGCATCTTTTACCACCCTAACCTGCTGCACATCCTTTCCAGCTCTGTCCCTTTGTCTGGCCAATCGGTACAAGTCCTTTTCTCCTTCCTTACTATTCAACTTCTTGTACAGCTCGCAATTTGCCTTTTCCTTTGCTTTTGCCACTTCTCTTCTCGCCTTACGCCGCATCTCCTTGTACTCCTGTCTACTTTCTTCATCTCTCCGACTATCCCAAAACTTTTTCGCCAACCTCTTTCTCCTTATGCTTTCCTGGACCTCTTCATTCCACCACCAAGTCTCCTTGTCTTCCTTCCACTGTCCAGATGTCATACCCAGTACTGCCCTAGCTATCTCCCTCACCACTCTGCAGTACTTTTCCAGTTGTCCAAAATTGCTTCCCCTCCAACCAGTGCTTCTCTCACCTGCTCGCTAAATTTCACACAACAGTCTTCCTCCTTCAGCTTCCACCATCTGATCCTTTGTTGAGCTCTCACTCTCTTCTTCTTCTTTACCTCTAAAGTCATCCTACAAACAACCATCCTATGCTGTCTAGCGACACTCTCTCCTGCTACCACCTTACAGTCTGTGATTTCTTGTAGCTTGCATCTCCTATAAAGAATGTAGTCCACCTGTGTGCACCTTCCTCCACTCTTATATGTTACCCTGTGCTCCTCCCTTTTCTTAAAGTAGGTATTCACCACAGCCATTTCCATCCTTTTTGCAAAATCAACTACCATCTGTCCTTCCCCATTCCTATCCTTGATACCATATCTACCCATTACTTCCTCATCACCTCTGTTCCCTTCACCAACATGCCCATTGAAGTCTGCTCCAGAAATCTTCTTTCTCTTTCATCTCACAACCTACCTGTGGGGCATATGCACTGATGATATTCATCATCACCCCTTCAATTTCCAACTTCACACTCATCACCCTGTCAGACACTTGCTTAACCTCCAACACACTTTTAACATACTCTTCCTTTAAAATGACCCCAACACCATTTCTCTTCTTGTCCTCACCATGGTACAACAACTTGTACCCACCGCCGATACTCCTGCTCTTACTTCCCTTCCACTTGGTCTCTTGCACACACAATATGTCTACCTTTCTCCTCTCCATCATATCAGCCAGCTCTCTCCCTTTACCAGTCATACTACCAACATTCAAAGTCCCCACTCTCATTTCCACCCTTCTAGTTTTCTTCTTCTCCCGCTGTTCGCGGCAACGTTTTCCTCCTCTTCTTCGTCGTCGTCTTCGCCCAGCAGTAGCCCAATTTCCACCGGCACCCTGTTGGGCAATAGCTTAAGATGAACATCCATTATCTCAAATCCCTGAGATGGCAATGCATCAAGGGCATTCATTCATCAATAACTGATCTAAGCACATGGACATGGGATAACTTTCCAAAATTTTTGTCAAGCATTTCAATTCAGTTATAGTCCCACTTAAAACTTTACTGTGCAAAAAAAATGCCTTTTGTCCAGAACTGGCATCGACTTCCATGGGCTCTGCCGGATGTGATGTGGACCATCACACAGATGAAACATGTATTGTGCTCAGACGACTCAATATCCAATGTCACATTTGGAAGAACTCAGTGCTGTATGTGTAAGACGAAGGACAAAAAGGACCATCCAGACTGGCATCAGCAACAAGTTAATAACCCAGAGTTTGTCATGGTAATGGAATTGTGCTAGTGCCTTTGGCAAAGACACTTCTGTGATGACAGCATGAATGCAGAAATGCACATTGTGATTTTAGAGCAACCTGTGCAACCGATGTCTTTTTTTAACAAGACAATGCAAAACCACATTCTGCACACATTACAAAGGCATGGCTGCAGAAGAAAAGAGAACAAACACTGGATTGTATTGTCAGCCTGAAATGCAGGAACGGATGTACACAGTGCATCCAGAAAGTGTTCACAGCACTTCACTTTTTCCAGCGACAGCCTTATTCCAAAATGGAGTAAATAAATGTTTTCCCTCAAAATTCTGCTCACAAACCCCATAATGGCAATGTGAAAAAAAGCTTAATTTTTCAAATTTATTAAAAATTAAAAAAAAACTGAGAAATCACATGGATATAGGTATTCACACCCTTTGCTCAATACTTTGTTGAATACTTTGGCAGCAATTACAGCCTCAGGCAGGGCTTAATTTGAGGGGGAGCAAGGCGGAGCGTGCTCCGCAACCTCGGACACGCGCTCCGGAACCTCTGACGTTGGCTCCGCCAGCTATTTATACTGGCTCTGTGATCCGCCACCTCTCTTGACTAACAAAATATAAAAAAAATAAATTAAAAAAAATCACCGCGATTGCTCTCACTGCCAATCACACCGCCGCCCTCCTCTCTGCTGTGTGGAATTGCGCCAAATCTGGCAACAGGTCCAGAGGCTACGCTCGCTGTTTTGATCCGAATGTTGACCGTAGCCGCAGAGCTCCATGGCCACCGAGAGAGGACTTGGATTCTTTGCGGGTCCCGCATCCGTACCCCCGGAGGCAGTGAGTGAAGGGAGAGCCGCGCATTGAGTTCTGCGTGTGTCTGTTTATAATCTTCTCACACAGAAGAAAGAAGAGAGTGTTTACACAAGAGAGAAAAGTGAGAAAATGTTAATGCCCGTTTGAGAAAAGTGTGTAGTGAGGGGTTTTACAGCCTTAAAACATCTATAATAAGTGTAAAATAGCGTTACTCCGCATTCACACCGGGCGCGATCAGACGCTACAAATTTGCGGGGGTCGCGTGGCCCTGCAAAAGTCTGTTTCATTTGTGTGTTAATATAACCTCTTTGTCATATATTATGTAAAAGCTCACAAAAAATAAACACATCTAAAACTGAAAACGCTGTTTTTAGAACCTAATAATACCTCTGGAGCGAAATTGTAGATGTCAGCGTGCACGCTAACTTCAGCTAACTCAAAGCTAACTTTATATGGAGTTAAATTTGTCTCATTAATCCCTTCAAATGCACAGAGGCTGATCTACAAATATTTCTTGATTTGCACAACTTCAGCTCTTGTCAAAAGCTCGTATACACGCACGTAAGGCATTATGCAGACGCAGTTAAAACGTAAATGTTGTTTTTGATTGTTTTTGAATGATTAAGGGGCTTTATTGAACATGTACAAATTGTATGGAAGACAGTTAATTAGCATTGCGTTTATATATATATATGCAAAAAGGAAAAAAAATTCACATTGTCATTAGGGGTATTATGTGTAAACGTTTGAGGGAAAAAATGAATTTCAGACATTTTGGAATCAGACTGTAACATAAAAAAATGTGGAAAAAGTGCAGTGCTGTGAATACTTTCTGAATGTACTGTATATTAACAAATGAAATTGTTAACCACACAAAATATGAAATATCTTGGATTCACACTGTGTGCAATGACATAGAAGCCAAAGTAAATGTAAGAATCACAGTTTTTTTGTTTGTTTGTTTTTTTTGCATTTTCCATGCTGTCCCAGCTTTTTCTGATTTGGCGTTGTATGTATGTGAGTGTAAAACACTTTCTTTTTTTCCTGTAATTTTTGTTTAACTACACATCACTTGCATTTTTGTGCTCTTACAAGGCCACATTGAGCTGATGAAGATCTATTGTGCGTGTATTAATTTGCCGTATCATTTGACACGGTGCGTAAGAGGACTTGCTCATTGAGTTTGGGAAATCATTGTCGAAAGAATGATGGATAATTGCTGCTGATTATTTAAAATATGTAATCAAGTTTCATTTTGTCCCTTCAATCAATGACAATTGTCAGGCAATGCTGATGTCTTCACAATTAATGGCACTGTTAGACAGGAAGAAATGTGCATTGACTTACTCACACATTCAGGGGCGGTGCAGCTGGGGAAGGATAATATATTTTGTTTTGCTTTAAGACATATGTTTCAAATTAAACAGAGTCCATGTTGCACCATAACTATACCTCATGTAGCATCTGTTTTTTTTTCCTTATCTTTTCCTTCATTTATATGTGAGAGATCGGCTTCATTTTTGAAGATGAGACAAACTTGTGAAAAGAAAAACCAAGAACTAAGATCCATGAGCTAATACTCAAGTTGATTAAAAAAGGAAGCCAAAGGCACAACTGATTATCCCCAGCAAAGATTCAGATTTTTTTTACTTTAGCTATTCTTGAAGGTGCAACATGTGCAAAGGTTCTAGGCACCCTAGTCTTCTGGTTTAAAAAAAACAGTTTAAGTTGTTTTCATCAGTGTGTCAAGAGAAACTCTAATTTTAAATGTTCAAACATTCATATACCCATAAATATCTCCTGTGAGGTCTTCTTCTTCTTCTCCTGGCTGCTCCTGTTAGGGGTTGTCACAGCAGATCAGATTTCCATCTCACCCTGTCCTCTGTATCTTCCTCTGTCACACCAACAACCTGCATGTCCTCCCGCAGCACATCCATAAACCTCCTCTTTGTGTTCGGGTTAACATCTCCAGCTGTGCCCGCTCCAGCTCTATCTCCTCTCTTTTTGTTAGTGCCACCGCCTCAAAGTCGTACAACATAGCTGGTCACTTCTGTCTTGTAAACTTTCCCCTTCACTCTTGCAGATATTCTTTGGTCACAAATCACTCCTGTCACCGTTCTCCACCTATTCTACCCTGCCTGCACTCTCTTCTTTACCGCTCTACCACACTCTCCATTACTTTGAACAGTTGACCCCAGTATTTAAACCCATTTACTATCACCACCTCTACTCCTTGTAACTGCACTATTCCGCTGGGCTTCCTCCCATTCACACAGATTTACTCAGTCTTGCTCCTCTTGACTTCCATTCCCCTGCTCTCCAGAACATATCGCCACCTTTTCAGGCTTGACTCAACCTGCTCTCTACTCGCAGTACAGATCACTATGTCATCTGCAAAGACCATAGTCCATGGAGACTCTTGTCTGATCTCATCTGTCAACCTGTCCATCACAATTGTGAACAAGAAAGGACTCAGAGATGATCCTTGGTGTAATCCCACCTCCACCTTGAATGAGTCTGTCATTCCTACTGCACAACTCACTGCTGTCACACTATCCTTGTACATGTCCTGCACTACTCTCACACATGTCCTGCCGGACGCGCCTCCTTCGCCCGGTGTGTCGCTCTGCTTGGGTGGACTTTCGCTGCGAAAATTCGCCCCGGTGCGTCATCAAATAGGAGGAGCTTCCATTCTGCTCGGCGTCAAGTCATCATGACGGACCTTGTTGCTGCAGGAGCTGCGTCTGGATGACGGTCGCTTTCAGCGGTCCTTCCGCCTCTACGGGACCCAGTTTGAGGACCAACTGTCCCGTTCACGCGCACACATGTAAACAATAAAAAAAAAAAAAAAAGAAACGCCGCTGCTTGCTGCAGCTCGCTCCTCCCCAAAAAAACTCTGTCATAATTGTGTTTAGAAACCAGTCACCATTTGTTTTATTATACATCTGTGTAGTTAATTAATAAAATATTCTCCACACAGACGATTCGCTCGCGCGCGCACGTAAAAAAAAAAAAAGAAAGAACGAAACTCCACTGCTTGCTGTGAGGCTGCTCCTCGCTCTTTCCCAAAAAAAAACCTCTCGTAATTGTCTTTAGAAACCAGTCACCATTTGCTTTATTATACATCTGTGTAGTTAATAAGTAAAATAATCTCCATGGATGATTCCCTGGCGTGTGCACGTAAAATAAAAAGAAAAACTCCTCTCCCGCTGCTGTGGGGCTGCTGCTCGCTCCAAAAACTCTCTCATAATTGTGAAATAAAGGACAAAAGAGACATAAGTCATACTCACAGGCTGCTACCAGATACAGGACATGTTCACTTCTTCAGTCAAACTCCAGACATCTCCACGTCACTACATATTCAGTCCCTGATTGGTCATCATGGCGCGACGAGACGAAAAAGTTCAGATTTTTCAACTTGGGGAGGAGGGCAACATGACATGACGCGATTTGGCGCCAAAACGTGTCCTTACATAGGGATTACATGGCAACCTGTGGCTGCAGTCGCTCGCGTCGCGCCCGGTGTGAACGCGGAGAACGTAACTCCCGCGATAAACGAGGGATCACTGTACATCATTAAACAGGAATTTGTACTCTATCCGGATTTGGTGTGACTAGTAAGGCCTACAATACATGCCCAGTTTATTTTCAGTGTGGCGCACAGCGTTGTTCGCAAGCTCCCCCCCCCCCGCCCTTCTTTTTTTTTTTCTGCACCGGAGCCACCCATCCTCTGCGCTCCGGGACCTCCCACTTTACAAATTAAGCACTGGCCTCAGGCCTTCTTAAATATGATGCCGCAAGCTCGTTGCACCTATCTTTGGGCAGTTTTTTCCATTCCTCTTTGCAGCACCCCTCAAGCTCCATCAGGTTGAATGGGGAGCATTGGTGCACAGCCATTTTCAGATCTCTCCAAAGTGTTATGTTTCGGACGTGGTCGGAGCACCGACCCAGCGTTTGAAAGGACCCAGCATAAAATAAGCAGAGCACGGTTCAAAAGATAACAGAATTTAATAAACATAACAGTGGGTGAAGTGCTAAACAACTAAAAAGTCCGCGGTCTGGTGAGGTGGAAACACGGCGCGCTCTCAACAGCACAAACGGTCCGGAGCCACAGCAGTTCGGACCCAGGGACCCCGCCGACACCCCCCAGGTGGCCGCGACAAACCAAGTCTGTGAAGAAAGAAAACATGGAGGTGAGTCCAACTCCACACAGAGAGACACAACTCAAAGGTGCACGCAATCAGCAAACACTTCCTGGCTTAAATCTATACATCAGCTTCTCACCCTGCAGGCACGGAACAATTCAGTTCAAATCTCCACTGCAGCAGAAGCTGATTAGACAATTAGCATAACGTGACAGCCCAATAACACAAGGTGTGAGGGACACCAAATCCACTGTCATTACTTCATAAAAGTCACCAAAACTAAATTACCTCAGGAAGTGTGCTGAAGAGCATGAGACCTCACCCAATCCTCCTTCACAGACTGTGGCGTCAAACCTGGAGCGGTCTCTGCGTCCGTGATGGTGAGATTGTTCTCCTGACGTCGATCTCACACGTCTGCTCACAAGGTTGAGTCTCTGGCAATCACACACTGTGCATTCAAGGTTTAAATGCAGCAATCTCTGATCAAGACAAAATACACCACAGCTGTGAGTCCTGATGACCTGCATGTGAAAACAAGCCTCAGGTGTTTAGGGTGAGGTCCTAATGCTCAGCCACTCAGTCCTGAATGCATACCACCTGGTGGGAGAAACAGAAAACAAAAACCAAGCCAGCCAAACACCCCAGCCCACAACAGTACCCCACCCTCACGGGAAGCCTCCCGGCGACCACACGGACCTGGGCCAGAACAAACAAAGCCCCCCTCCAGGGACCATGGCTGGAATGTTGGCTGGGAACAAAAACACCTCCTGCAGCTTCAGTTTCAGCTCCTTGTGCTGATGATCTAGCTGGGAAAGGCCCATCTCCAGGAGCTGTGCGTTACTGTGCTCTGACGACAGCTCCATCATCAGCTGCTCAACCTGCAATGTTAATTTCTTCATGCAGTCATTGATCATCTCAATGTTGAGCTTCTCTAGTTCTTCCTTCAGCTGGATAATGCATGCTTCCAGCCGCCTCTTCTCTGTCAACAGGGAACTTTGTGCCGAGACCATCACTCTCATCCTGGAGCTCATCCTTTCTCACCCTGAGCCTGTCTGCAGTAGACTGCTCCGCAGCTGACACTCCAGTGCAGAGATATCCTTTGTTGACTTTAATGGTCTTGCCCTCTGTTTCATTTAGCAAACCTGTTAGAGTCTCCACCTTTGCGTTCATTCCTGTCGACTCTTACTTTAGTTGTTCACTTTGCATAATTTTGGCCAGGAGTTCTTGAACCTGTGCACTCAGCCTTCTTCCGACTGTGTGTTAAAGTCTGCTTAGTCATAAAACAAAAAAAAGACAAACACAAACAACCATACCAACCCCCCCTCCCCAGAGGACCGTCCCATCAAACCCCGGGAAGAGGAGAAAAGAAAAAACACAACCCAAACTTAAGCTTGCAAACAAAAAAACCGCTAACACCCCCCCCCCCCGGATGACTTGTAGGGACCAACACCCCCCAGAGGACATCCCGCCAGCTCCAGGAGTAATAACCACAGCCGAGGTCCCTCTGGGATCCAAAGTCACCCACGGGGACTCCCAGCGCATCCCAGAGGACCATTTCATCAAACCCCAGGAGATGCCCCCCCTCATGACTAACAGACCCAGCCCCGGCCGTCTACGGCTAGATGGACCCACAGCCCTTTCCCCCCCAGAGGACACCACAGGCACACCCTGAGGGCGGAAACTGGGGGAAAAAAAAAACATACAAACAAAACAACAACCCCAACCCCACCCCCTCAGCGCAGTGGAAACTGGAAGTACGTCCAGTGTCACCAACCACGACTATACCCCAAAAGTCAACCGGGAGGAGTGGAACAGCGGTAATGGCGTACGGCACAAGACGGCGCCACCCCTCCAACTTTTAAACCAGCCACCAGCTGCGGGTATATTCCACTGCCCCAAACCTCAGCTACACCGATGGCGTACGGCTCAAAGATGCGCTGAAGCCGGAGGTGGAACAGGGAATCAACAAAAAAACAACACCCCGAACCCCCCCCCCCCTCCCGGATGCAGAGGTTATCTGGGAAACGGCCAGCACAACCAAACTGCACCACTCCAGCAATGCCGACAACATACGGCTCACACGGCTGGGGCCAGAGGAGAAGACAGGGAAGTAAAGAAAATTAAAAAAAATACCCCAAACCCCACCCCCCCGGGTGCAGAGGTTACCTGGGAAACACCCAGCATAACCAAACTGCACCACTCCAGCAACGCCGACAACGTACGGCTCACACGGCTGGAGCCAGAGGAGAAGAGAGGGAACAACAAAAACAAAAAAAAGAAAAAAGAAAAAACAACCCAATTACCCCCCTCCCCCCCCCCCCCATCACCCCCCAGAGGACCGTCCCATCAAACCCTGGGAGGTGAAACCAAAAGAAATAAAAAAGAAAGACCAACAGACAAACATAAAGTCACCTGGGTCCATGCCATGCTCCAGACAGCCTGTATTTCAACTCCACCAGACCACTGACAGTGCTATAATCCACAAAAACAACAAATTAACCCCTGATAAAAACACCACATACTAAAACAAGAAACAGATAATAGACCAATAAAAAAAAACTAACATTCGCCTACATCGTCAAGTGCAAAGAATGGAAAAACGTATTTTCCATCCTTTGAACCTAGACGGTAATGTGACTGTCACCAACAGAGGGAGCCAAAGTGCCAAATAAGAAAATCCCTGTGGTAACAGAGTAAAAACCAATACACACTGCTGTAAACGACAGCAGGTTATAACAAACAGCTTAAAGTGCAAACTAAATACCAGCGGGGCTGCTACAACAGGCGTCGGAGCCAGCTGCATGGGAGGAGCCGTAACAGCGGGGTGCGACGCGACCCAAGCTGTAAACTCCACCATGCGCGCACCAACGCGCACAACCCAGGCGGAGAGCACCCGCAACTGATCCCGGATCAACTCCAACATCTGCTGTAGCCTTCCCGGCAAAAATACCGTCTCTGCTTCCGCTGGTCCATTGTTAAATGGCCAGAGACTACTGTTATGTTTCGGATGCGGTCGGAGCACCGACCCAGCGTTTGAAAGGACCCAGCATAAAATAAGCAGAGCACGGTTCAAAAGATAACAGAATTTAATAAACATAACAGTGGGTGAAGTGCTAAACAACTAAAAAGTCCGCGGTCTGGTGAGGTGGAAACACGGCGCGCTCTCAACAGCGCAGACGGTCCGGAGCCACAGCAGTTCGGACCCAGGGACCCCGCCGACACCCCCCAGGTGGCCGCGACAAACCAAGTCTGTGAAGAAAGAAAACATGGAGGTGAGTCCAACTCCACACAGAGAGACACAACTCAAAGGTGCACGCAATCAGCAAACACTTCCTGGCTTAAATCTATACATCAGCTTCTCACCCTGCAGGCACGGAACAATTCAGTTCAAATCTCCACTGCAGCAGAAGCTGATTAGACAATTAGCATAACGTGACAGCCCAATAACACAAGGTGTGAGGGACACCAAATCCACTGTCATTACTTCATAAAAGTCACCAAAACCAAATTACCTCAGGAAGTGTGCTGAAGAGCGTGAGACCTCACCCAATCCTCCTTCACAGACTGTGGCGTCAAACCTGGAGCGGTCTCTGCATCCGTGATGGTGAGATTGTTCTCCTGACGTCGATCTCACACGTCTGCTCACAAGGTCGAGTCTCTGGCAATCACACACTGTGCATTCAAGGTTTAAATGCAGCAATCTCTGATCAAGACAAAATACACCACAGCTGTGAGTCCTGATGACCTGCATGTGAAAACAAGCCTCAGGTGTTCAGGGTGAGGTCCTAATGCTCAGCCACTCAGTCCTGAATGCATACCACCTGGTGGGAGAAACAGAAAACAAAAACCAAGCCAGCCAAACACCCCAGCCCACAACACAAAGATGTTCAATCACACTCAGGTCAGATCTCTGGCTGGGCCACTCAAGGACATTCACAGAGTTGTCCTGAAGCCACTCCTTTGATATCTTGGCTGTGTGCTTAGGGTCATTGTCCTGCTGAAAGATGAACCGTCACCCCAGTCTGAGGTCAAGAGCGCTCTGGAGCAGGTTTTCACCAGGATGTCCCTGTACATTGCTGCATTCATATTCCCCTCAATCCTGACTAGTCTCCCAGTTCCTCCCACTGAAAAACATCCCCACAGCATGATGCTTCCAAATCATGTCCAATCAACTGAATTTACCCCAGGTGGACTGCAATTAAACTGTAGAAACATCTCAAGGATAATCAGTGGAAACAGGATGCACCTGAGCTGAATTTTGAGCTTCATGGCAAACTCTGTGAATACTTGTGATTTATTAGTTGTTGTTTTTACTTTTTGGTGTGATCAGCGATGGCTTCGCTTCACACCCCAACCAGATAAGTGGTTGACAGGAGCTGCATGTGTGTGTGATTAGAGGTGGAGGTGACTTTCCACCTTCTGACTGTTTTTGTTACTGGGTGTGCACACACCCACATCTCACTGTTTGTGCTCCTCGCCAGCAGTACCAGATCCGACAGTCGGGGACGGTGATCACCTGGGAATTCAGGACTTGGCGGCTCCAGTAT
Source organism: Thalassophryne amazonica (assembly GCF_902500255.1). NCBI lineage: Eukaryota > Metazoa > Chordata > Actinopteri > Batrachoidiformes > Batrachoididae > Thalassophryne > Thalassophryne amazonica. Next base: position 29,842,550 of record NC_047106.1, read on the forward strand.
TCTCCGGGTTCTGTGGCGGTGGAAATCGTGTGGTTCCGGCTCTCATCAGGACAGACGTCTTCTATCCTCGAGCCTGCCCACACGTCACCTTGGTGTATTGACTGCTGTCAGATTCTGTGATTGTCTGTATCATCGTTGTGCACATTCACAACATTAAATTGTTACCTTTTGGCTCATCTATTGACCGATCATTTGCGCCCCCTGTTGTGGGTCCGTGTCACTACACTTTCCCCAACAGCATGTCTGTCTAAAATTGCTTCATCTATGTGTTTATATAGGTTTCTTATATATTATGTAAAAACTAGCGAGAAATAACCACTTCTAAAACTGAAAACGAAATTTTTGGAACCTAATAACACCTCTGAAGTCATTTAGAACACATTTTGCCAATGCGTGATTACATCATTGGCTGGTTTAGCTAGCTGCAAAAGTCTGTTTCATTTGTGTGTTAATATAACCTCTTTGTCATATATTATGTAAAAGCTCACAAAAAATAAACACATCTAAAACTGAAAACGCTGTTTTTGGAACCTAATAATACCTCTGGAGCGAAATTGTAGATGTCAGCGTGCACGCTAACTTCAGCTAACTCAAAGCTAACTTTATATGGAGTTAAATTTGTCTCATTAATCCCTTCAAATGCACAGAGGCTGATCTACAAATATTTCTTGATTTGCACAACTTCAGCTCTTGTCAAAAGCTCGTATACACGCACGTAAGGCATTATGCAGACGCAGTTAAAACGTAAATGTTGTTTTTGATTGTTTTTGAATGATTAAGGGGCTTTATTGAACATGTACAAATTGTATGGAAGACAGTTAATTAGCATTGCGTTTATATATATGCAAAAAGAAAAAAAATTCACATTGTCATTAGGGGTATAATGTGTAAACGTTTGAGGGAAAAAATGAATTTCAGACATTTTGGAATCAGACTGTAACATAAAAAAATGTGGAAAAAGTGCAGTGCTGTGAATACTTTCTGAATGTACCGTATATTAACAAATGAAATTGTTAACCACACAAAATATGAAATATCTTGGATTCACACTGTGTGCAATGACATAGAAGCCAAAGTAAATGTAAGAATCACAGTTTTTTTTTTTTTTTTTTTGCATTTTCCATGCTGTCCCAGCTTTTTCTGATTTGGCGTTGTATGCATGTGAGTGTAAAACACTTTCTTTTTTTCCTGTAATTTTTGTTTAACTACACATCACTTGCATTTTTGTGCTCTTACAAGGCCACATTGAGCTGAAGAAGATCTATTGTGCGTGTATTAATTTGCCGTATCATTTGACACGGTGCGTAAGAGGACTTGCTCATTGAGTTTGGGAAATCATTGTCGAAAGAATGATGGATAATTGCTGCTGATTATTTAAAATATGTAATCAAGTTTCATTTTGTCCCTTCAATCAATGACAATTGTCAGGCAATGCTGATGTCTTCACAATTAATGGCACTGTTAGACAGGAAGAAATGTGCATTGACTTACTCACACATTCAGGGGCGGTGCAGCTGGGGAAGGATAATATATTTTGTTTTGCTTTAAGACATATGTTTCAAATTAAACAGAGTCCATGTTGCACCATAACTATACCTCATGTAGCATCTGTTTTTTTTTCCTTATCTTTTCCTTCATTTATATGTGAGAGATCGGCTTCATTTTTGAAGATGAGACAAACTTGTGAAAAGAAAAACCAAGAACTAAGATCCATGAGCTAATACTCAAGTTGATTAAAAAAGGAAGCAAAAGGCACAACTGATTATCCCCAGCAAAGATTCAGATTTTTTTTTTTTTTACTTTAGCTATTCTTGAAGGTGCAACATGTGCAAAGGTTCTAGGCACCCTAGCCTTCTGGTTTAAAAAACAGTTTAAGTTGTTTTCATCAGTGTGTCAAGAGAAACTCTAATTTTAAATGTTCAAACATTCATATACCCATAAATATCTCCTGTGAGGTCTTCTTCTTCTTCTCCTGGCTGCTCCTGTTAGGGGTTGTCACAGCAGATCAGATTTCCATCTCACCCTGTCCACACCCGATGGCACTTCCGCAGGTGGGCCTGGACCGAGGGCACACCGACCTCTCCCTCCACCACGGGAAACAATGGGGGCTGATACCCCAAACACACCTCAAACGGGGAGAGGCCGGTGGCAGAGGACACCTGGCTGTTATGTGCATACTCGATCCAGGCCAGATGTTCACTCCAGGCCGTCGGGTGTGCAGACGTTACGCAGCACAGGGCTTGCTCCAATTCCTGATTGGCCCGTTCTGCCTGTCCATTGGTCTGCGGGTGATACCCGGACGAGAGGCTCACAGTGGCCCCCAGTTCCCGGCAGAAGCTCCTCCAGACGTGTGAGGAGAACTGGGGACCACGATCAGAGACGATGTTGGTGGGTATCCCATGCAGACGGACGACGTGGTGGACCAGGAGGTCTGCTGTCTCCTGGGCTGTTGGGAGCTTCGGGAGGGCCACGAAGTAGGGTGCCTTGGAGAATCGGTCCACTATCGTGAAGATGGTGGTGTTGCCCTGGGATGGCGGGAGGCCCGTGACGAAATCCAGGCCGATATGGGACCAGGGGCGATGAGGCACAGGAAGTGGCTGGAGAAGCCCTTGGGACCTCTTGTGGTCTGCCTTGCCCCTGGCACAGGTGGTGCAGGCCTGGATGTACTCCCAGACGTCGGCCTCCATAGATGCCCACCAGAAGCGCTGCCAGACAACTGCCACGGTCCTTCGCACCCCTGGATGTCAGGAGAGCTTGGAACCGTGACGGAAGTCCAAGAGTGCAGCTCTGGCCTCTGGTGGGACGTATAGACGGTTCTTCGGACCGGTTCCGGGGTCCGGGCTCCGTGCCAGGGCCTCCCGGACGGTCTTCTCCACGTCCCAGGTGAGGGTGGCCACGACAGTGGACTCCAGAATGATGGGCACCGGTGGATCCGACAGCACCGTTTTGACTTCGTCTCCGTGTACCCGGGACAAGGCATCCGATCTCTGGTTCTTGGTCCCGGGGCGATAGGTGATCCGGAAGTCAAAACGTCCGAAGAACAGTGACCAGCGGGCTTGCCTGGGGTTCAGCCGCTTGGCGGTCCTGATATACTCCAGGTTCCGATGGTCAGTGAAAACCGTGAATGGCACAGACGCTCCCTCCAACAGGTGTCTCCACTCCTCAAGAGCCTCTTTCACTGCAAGGAGTTCTCGATTGCCGACGTCATAGTTCCGTTCAGCTGGGGTCAACCTGCGAGAAAAGTAGGCACACGGGTGAAGAACCTTATCGGTCTCTCCGCTCTGGGATAGCACGGCTCCTATCCCTGAGTCAGAGGCGTCCACTTCAACCACAAACTGGCGGCTAGGGTCGGGCTGCACCAAAACTGGCGCAGTAGAGAACCGTCATTTCAACTCCTTGAACGCGGCTTCGCACCGATCCGACCAGGTGAAGGGGACTTTTGGAGAGGTCAGGGCTGTCAGGGGGCTAACTACCTGACTGTAGCCCTTAATGAACCTCCTATAGAAATTAGCGAAGCCGAGGAACTGTTGCAGCTTCCTACGGCTTGTTGGTTGGGGCCAATCTCTCACCGCCGCAACCTTGGCCGGATCAGGGGCGACGGAGTTAGAGGAGATGATAAACCCCAGGAAGGACAAAGACGTGCGGTGAAACTCGCACTTCTCGCCATTCACAAACAGTCGGTTCTCTAATAACCGCTGCAGGTCCTGATGTACATGCTGGCCATGGGTCTCAGGATCCGGAGAAAAGATGAGAATATCGTCCAGATATACGAAGACGAATCGGTGCAGGAAGTCCCGCAAGACATCGTTAACCAAGGCTTGGAACGTCGCGGGGGCGTTGGTGAGGCCGAACGGCATGACCAGGTACTCAAAGTGACCTAACGGGGTGTTAAATGCCATCTTCCATTCGTCTCCCTTCCGGATCCGAACCAGGTGATACGCATTTCTAAGATCCAGCTTAGTAAAGATTTTGGCTCCATGCAGGGGAGTGAACACGGAATCCAACAATGGCAACGGGTATCGGTTGCGAACCGTAATCTCATTCAGCCCCCTGTAATCAATGCAAGGACGGAGTCCGCCATCTTTCTTGCCCACAAAAAAGAAACCTGCCCCCATTGGGGAGGTGGACTTCCGGATCAGCCCGGCAGCTAATGAGTCCCGGATGTAGGTCTCCATTGATTCGTGCTCAGGTCGTGAGAGGTTGTACAGCCTGCTGGACGGGAACTCAGCGCCTGGAATCAAATCAATGGCACAATCGTACGGACGGTGTGGGGGAAGGGTGAGTGCCAGATCCTTGCTGAAGACGTCAGCAAGATCGTGGTACTCAACCGGCACTGCCGTCAGATTGGGAGGGACTTTGACCTCCTCCTTAGCCTGTAAACCGGGAGGAACCGAGGATCCTAAACACACCTGATGGCAGGTTTCGCTCCACTGAACCACCACCCCAGACGGCCAATCAATCCGGGGATTGTGCTTCAACATCCATGGGAAGCCCAAAATCACGCAGGAGGTAGAAGGACTTACAAAAAACTCAATCTCCTCCCGATGGTTTCCAGACACCACCAGAGTTACTGGTTGTGTCTTGTGTGTGATTAAAGGGAGGATGGTGCCACCTAGTGCCCGCACCTGCAATGGCGAAGGAAGCACCACCAGAGGGAGCCCTACCTCCCTTGCCCATCTGCTGTCTAGCAGATTCCCTTCTGACCCCGTGTCCACCAGTGCTGGGGCTTGAAGGGTTAAATCCCCGCTCAGGATTGTAACTGGGAGTCGTGTGGCAATCTGTGTGTGTCTCACGTGAATGTTTTGACCCCCCCTTAGCCCAGTCTCTGAGGGCGGTTGTTGTTGTGGCCGTTTGGGGCAGTTTTTCTGTGTGTGCTCCTTTGAGCTGCAGAGAAAACACTCCCCGCAGATCAGCCTCCTCATTTTGGCCCTGTGCGTTTCCCTAACAACGTCAGCAGGGGGAGCTGTTGCCCCACAGAGCGCTGCGGCTGTGGAGCGTGGGGAGGGCGGCCCCTTTTCGAACCCGGAAGGGAGAGGGGCGGCGTGTATCCGGCCACGTCCTTCGCCTCGCTCCCGACGGCGTTCCTCCAACCGATTGTCTAACCGTATAACGAGATCGATAAGCCCATCTAAATCCCGCGGTTCCTCCTTAGCTACCAGATGCTCCTTCAGGACCAACGACAGTCCGTTTATGAAGGCGGCGCGGAGCGCAACGTTATTCCAGCCGAACCTCGCAGCCGCGATGCGGAAGTCGACTGCATATTCGGCTGCACACCAGCGCCCCTGTCGCATTGACAGCAGCATTGTTGAAGCGGTCTCTCCTCTGTTAGGGTGATCAAACACTGTTCTGAACTCCCCCACAAACCCAGTGTATGCTGATAACAACCGTGAGTTCTGTTCCCAGAGCGCCGTAGCCCAGGCGCGTGCCTTACCCCGAAGCAGAGCAATCACATAAGCTATTTTACTAGCATCTGACGCGTACATGACGGGACGTTGTGCGAAGACGAGCGAACACTGCATGAGAAAGTCCGCGCACGTCTCCACACAACCTCTGTACGGCTCAGGAGGGCTTATGTATGCTTCAGGGGATGGTGGGAGGGGTTGTTGAACCACCACTGGAACGTTCATATCCTGCACAGGGTCGGCAGGAGGAGGAGCTGCAGCAGCACCCTGAGCGCTCGCCGCCACCTGCGCGGAGAGAGCCTCCACCCTGCGGTTCAGGAGGATGTTTTGCTCGGTCATTTGATCCAACCGAGCCATAAAGGCGGTGAGAATGTGCTGCAGCTCACCAATCACGCCTCCTGCAGACGCCTGCGCTCCCTGCTCTCCCATTGGTCGTTCAACAGCCGGGTGACGCCCCTCGGAGTCCATGACGCTGGCCGAGATATCCTGTTGTGAAAGTGTAGTGACACGGACCCACAACAGGGGGCGCAAATGAACGGCCAATAGATGAGCCAAAAAGTACCAATTTAATGTTGTGAAATGTGCACAACGAAATACAGACAATCTCAGAATATAATTACAGTCAATCCACAAAGGTGACGTGTGGGCAGGCTCGAGGATAGAAGACGTCTGTCCTGAGAAGAGCCGGAACCACATGATTTCCGCCGCCACAGAACCTGGTGAATACTGGAGCCGCCAAGTCCCGAATTCCCAGGTGATCACCGTCCCCGACTGTCGGATCTGGTACTGCTGGCGAGAACAAAGACAGTTAAGTGTAGGTGTGTGCACACCCAGTAACAACAACGGTGGGAATGCCACCTCCACCTCTCACTCAATATGTGTTGCAGCGATCCCTCAGAGGAAAAAGAGTGCCATCCTGCACAGCCTCCACAAACGAAGGACCGGTACTCCTGCAAACACTCACAATAGACAGATTCAGAAAATACCACAAAGGCTGAGGATATTACCTCCAACGAAGTACGATATCTCGGCGATGAGGTGGAGATGACGTCTGGGATTTATGGAGTGCGATGATGAAGAATGAGTGACAGCTGTCAGGAGTTAATGAGTGACAGCTGTCACTCCCGGCTGTGTCCGTGGCGGCAGCGCCCTCTCGTGCCTGAAGCCCGCACTTCAGGCAGGGCGCCCTTTGGTGGTGGGCCAGCAGTACCTCCTCTTCTGGCGGCCCACACAACACTTGTCTGATCTCATCTGTCAACCTGTCCATCACAATTGCGAACAAGAAAGGACTCAGAGATGATCCTTGGTGTAATCCCACCTCCACCTTGAATGAGTCTGTCATTCCTACTGCACAACTCACTGCTGTCACACTATCCTTGTACATGTCCTGCACTACTCTCACATATGTCTCTGCCATTCCAGACTTCTTCATACAATATCTCAACTCTTCTCTTAGCACCCTGTCATAAGCTTTCTCTAAATCCACCAGCACAATGTAACTCTGACCTTCTCTATACTTCTCCATCAGTATTCTCAGAGCAAACATTACATCTGTAGTGCTCTTTCTCGGCATGAAACCATATTGCTGCTCACAGATCTTCACCTGTTTTCTAAGCCTAGCTTCTACTCCTCTTTCCCATAACTTCATGCTGTGGCTGATAAACTTTATGCCTCTGTAGTTACTCCAGCTCTGCACATCAACCTTGTTCTTAAAAATAAGAACCAGCACACTTTGTCTTCAATCCTCAGGCATCCTCTCACTTTCCAGTCTGTCTTATTTTCTTCATTCATCAGCTCCTCAAAATATTCCCTTCACTTTCTCAACACATTCTGCTCACTTGCCACCATATTGCCATCAGCAATCTTTTACCACCCTAACCTGCTGCACATCCTTTCCAGCTCTGTTCCTTTGTCTGGCCAATGGGTACAAGTCCTTTTCTCCTTCCTTACTATTCAACCTCTTGTACAGCTCATCATATGCCTTTTCCTTGGCTTTTGCCACTTCTCTTTCACCTTACACCGCATCTCCTTGTACTCCTGTCTCGTTTCCTTATCTCTCTGACTATCCTGATTCTTTTTCACCAACCTCTTTCTCCTCATGCTTTCCTGGACATCTTCATCCCACCACCAACACACACCACCTTGTCTTTCTTCTGCTGTCCAGATGTCACACTTCAGATGAGGGAAACACCTTCCTAGCTGTTTCCCTCATCTGTAGTACTTTTCCAGTTGTACAAAAATAGCTTCCCCTCCATCCAGTTCTTCTTTCAGAATCAGAATAACTTTCTATGGAAGTTAAATTTGTCTCATTAATACCTGCAAATGCACAGACGGTGATCTACAAATATTCCTTGTTTTGCACAACTTCCGTTCTTGTCAAAAGTTAATGTACACACACACACACACACACACACACATGCACACGCAAGGCCTCCTGCAGATGCTGTTATAACATAAATATTCTTTTGATGGATTGATAGAGGGGCTTTATTGAACATGTACAAATTGTATGTAAGACAATAGGATCTTGTAATTATTTAAACAACTGCAAATTATAAAGAACACATTGCTCATACGGCCGAGGGTATTTTAGCATTGTGTTATATTTTTTTATTTATTTATCTATTAAAATGATTAGGTTAAACCCCCAGGTTCTATATACTGACTTGATAAATAATGTATTTTTGTCCCCTCAAATATATTGTATATTTGTAAGGGTAAAAAGGGGTAACATTTCACTTTTTTAGTTTATTTATTGGTTTATTGCTGATTAAATCAACAAAAAAGCATCAAGCTGCAGTCACCGTGTATCACTGTCAAATATAAAGATGTCATTTTATCACCTATAATAGCATGCATTTTTCAAGGTGAAAAGTGGACACAAATTTTCCTTATTTATTTTTATTTAATCATGGAATGCAAGCTATTTGGCAGCTTTAAAAAAAAAAGTGTGCATGCTTTAAATGTGCTGAAAACGTTCACAGTTATGTTCCAATGTGTACTGAGTATCTGTGTGCCCAAGCAGAGGGTCGCCCCTTTGAATCTGGTCTGCTTGAGGTTTCTTCCTCAAATCATCTGAGGGAGTTTTTCCTTAGCACTGCTGCCTGTGCATGTGCTTGCTCTAGGGGTTGGTAAGGTTAGACCTGCGTGAAGCACGATGAGGCAACTTTGTTATGATTTGGTGCTATATAAATTAAATAAATTGAATAAATAAATTGAAATACTGTTATAGTTACAGAAACAAGCTCAAAGGTACACAGAGAGCACAACAATGTCCCACCCATATTTCTAAGTATCAGATATACAGTATCAAGAAAATATTACAGTCAAGATTACCAACAATGAAATATCTGAACTAATTTCCATAAAATTAGCCATTTCCAGCCATACATCAGGCTGGAAATTTGACCTTGATAATGAACTGATACCAAACAAAATTAATTCACTAATTCCCATCCACAGATCCAATGTAACTGGCAAGTTTGATCAAAATTAGATATCAGTTAAATACACAATTAAATATATACCACAGTGATCACAAGAGTGTATTAGATTAGATTAGATATAACTTTATTGATCCCTTAAGATGACTCCCTCAGGTAAATTGAAGTTCCATTGTACAGCAGCACACAGGGTAAGAAGCACACAGTATCAAAAGTGAAAGTAAAAAAGAAAAACAGTTTGCGAATATAAATATAAATACCAGACATACTAATACAATAACATGCTTTTGGAGGGCAGTATGCATTTTCAGAGGCCCGACGTCCATGCCCAGTCGCCCAAAATGACAGCTATTCGCCTTCGTCTAACTCGGGCAAATATCTGTCATTGCGGGTAACGGTATGGACGGAGGGCTGCTCTCCAAATTCGCCAGTGCGTCCTCATCAAGCTGGCTGCTTTGGCTGTGGTTCATTGTCGTACTATCCATGAGAAAATCATCCGGAATATCCATATTGGGACCAACACACACTTCTCGCCTTTTTATCTTTTCCTCTGGCTTCCTGTTACTACTCCTCCCACCGAGTGAGGAGTTGTACAGTCTGATGGCCTGAGGGACATGCCTCTTTGGCTATGGTGCAAATTAGAGAAAATCTTCAAGGAAGCTGTGTGCAGTTGCATGAAGAACACAGTGTACCACATGAGCCTCATCACCATGCATCACAATGGCTTCCATGAAATATCCAGAAATGGAATGTGGTCATTGACCTTTTTCCCTCTCAGAGCATTAGACTCACTGTCAGATCCCTGTCAACAACATCCACAGACAGTGTGGCTTCAGTGGAGAAAAGACCTCTGGGACAAAATGAGTAAAGATAAATGCATTTCAGAGGCACCACACCCATTGCCCACAATCACCATTTTGATATCGGATTAATGGTAGCATTAAATGCACACACACGTGATCAGTTTGAGTGATTTGTTTTGGGGTTTTTTTATTATAACAGGATTTTTTTTATATACTATATATACTGTGACTGCATTTCATGCATTCCACACTGACAGGCTTTTAAAGTCTTTACATAGTAATCTGAGGAGTTCTCCAAAAGCAGGACTTCAAAGGTCAGACAGACTTTATGATAGGCTGCTTGAGGGTGGGGCTTGAGGGGATTGCAGCCCCCCAAGTAGCTCTCCAGAAAGCTGACATTTCCCATTCACAGTCTGATGTTTTCAGCTTTGATTTCTCATTTTCTGCAGCTGATCTGGTCTGACCGTGCCCCAGTACCCAAGAGAAAGAGCTTTGGCCGTGCACTGGGATATACTGAGCTAGGGAATGCTACTCCCAATATATCAAGATGTTATTTCCCCCCATTGTTCAGTTAGATTTGACATTCTAGTACAGTTAATAATAGATTGTTTCCTTGCCAAATATAAATGGACCCAGGAGCCAGAACCTGGTGAAAATGACAAATGGAAAGATGTCAAGCAGACATTCAGAAACCTTGAAGGAAATGGTCCCAGTGAAAGGACCTCAGCCTCTATTCTAACTGGTGTTTTATTTTATTTATTTTTTAATCTGTGTAGTTTTCTTAAATTATCAAACTAGACAACAGTACCCATGGGCATGAGGACAGCCTACGGCAATCTGACATTTATCCCCAGTGAATTTAACTTTCACCCAGATGATCTAGCTGACCTTGTCAGGGCAATTCTCCCTATCGCATATAGGCAAATCAACCCAGAATGCACTGCATCATCAATGTTTTTGGTCAGACAGCTGAACTTACCATGTTTTCACACAATGAATAGTTTCACTTTGCAATTATATTTGGTTTCTACATATTTCTATGAAAAATCCACACAGGTTTATGAAGTTTTGGAAAAGTTTGACCTTGACAGCTTGGAGAGAAAATGGACCACCCTGTTGGCAAACTCAACGAGACAGCAACCAGTTAGCAGTGCTACGTGTTAATGATGACTATTCTTGCTTGTTTTTCTACTACTATAAGCAACAGATTTGTTATGTCCCACAGTTCTTGGAATGGAGCAGCATCTCTACCTGGTGGACATTTAATGCAGGTACAATAGAATTTCCACCAAGAGACCTAGATGACCCGGGTTCCCAGCCCAGTCTCACACTTTTCGTGTTCCCGCCTCAAAATGAGTGACATTTTTGAGACACTCTTTTTTTTTTTTTTTTTTTTTTTACTATTTCTAACACTACCTCTTCTCCTAACTCTAACCATAACGTAAGTTTCTCACTTCCTCTAATCATGACCTCCCTCCAACCCCGTCACCTGCCATTTCACGCCTGGTCACAAAATTTATTTGTGATACAGTCACGAAAAGCGTTGCATTTTCATGATGGTATCACAAACTAATAGATTAATTTACTTTTTGCGATGCCATCATGAACTGCCATGAGACTGGGTTGTCCTTCTACATCCAAAGATATACAGGTTAGGTGAATTGGAAACTTGAAATTGGCCATAGGTGCGCATGCGGGTGTGAATGTGCTTGTATCTGGCCCTGCAACAAGGGCAATTTTGAGGTCAACCTTCACTGATGATCCAAGTTTGGTAAAAACATTCAAAATGACCTGGGAGGAATCAGCCTACAGACAGGTGTTTGACCCCAATGACTGACCTTTGCCAAATTTTACCTTGCTGGGTAATTCCACAACCCACCTCCATGTGTGTGCAGATTTGGTGCAAATTGGAATGAAAAACTTACATTTTGATGTTTGTCATCTATGACTGTGCCCTCAGTGATCGACCTTGGGCTAATTTGTCCCAACCTGCTGAATTCCAAAATCCACTTTGATACGTGTACCAAATGCAATGGAAACTACAGTGAATAAGTTCAGTTTTGAACTATGACCTCAATTACTGTGACACCAATGACAGACAATTAGTAAAGTTTATCTCACCAGGACAATTCCAGAATCCACCCACATATCTGTGTCACGTTTGGTGGACATCAGAGTTGGAGATCAAAATTTGAACTTTTGATCCTAATGACCTTGACCCTTTTCCAAAACAAACCCCTTAAGGTCAGTTATATGCTCAAATTACATCCACATAAGTTTGGTGGAAACTGAGCAAGTGGCCCGTGAGAATAAGGGGAACAGACAGACAAACAGAGCAAATTGTCACGATTTCTACTTGTGACTGTTGGAAAGTCGTTGCGATTTTAAAAGCATTTCCACTGTCACTTCTGTCTTATGGGTGAATTGTGTAGTTGGCGGGTAAAACCTACTTTAAAATGCATATTTACAATTTTGTCACACCACCTACAAATACTTACATCATGTGCCCGCCTTGAAAGAACTGTAGCACCACGACTGCTGTCTACAGGCTTGAAAGGGAAGGACTTAAATACACCAAAATAAAAAGATGCAAAGTTACTTGGAAAACATGAACGTGAGTTTTATTTATGTATATCAGAATAAATAGTTTGCAAACAGAAATATGTTGTTGATCAGCAGGGTGCTGTAGATAGATGGAGCAGAAGAGGATTATTTCTTGGGGACATGAACTTTTCTTTGTAGCTGGACTCCAGATGCTGTGGATGCCAGAATGTTGTATCAAACAGGAAGCCTGAGCCTGGCAGCACAATGCTGCTGTTGACTAAACGGCCTCTTCTTTATCTGCCTTTGCACGGTCCATGCATTACTCAGATGTGCAAGATGAGCACGAATTCATCCTGTGCTGCCGAATAAACAAGTCGGTAGCTAAATCTTTTCTTAGTGTTTTAATGGCGATAGCATTGCTGCATAATGACAGCAGAGCTGGACTATATTGTATGATGTGCCTTCAGTCATCTTATGTAACATTCAAAATAGGGGATAAACTGTGAGTTTATTACCTTTAGTTACAGTTCACGAACTGCTGGGCGATGACATATTGTGTGAAATATTTTTAACCTCTGCCAAGGAGATTATGTTTTCAGCAGTGTTTCTTTGTGTAATTCATCACAGGATTTGGCAAAAACTACTTAATAGGGTGTTCAGGGAATGTAATGGCAGTGTGGGCCAAAGGATGAACAACGGTCAGAAATTCGGATCAAAGCTAAGAAATCAGGATCATTGTACATAGTTACATTTTTGCTAGTCACAGATTACAGTTACTTTGCATCTGGAAGGTATTCACAGCGCTGCATTTTTTCCACATTGTTATGTTCCAGCTTTATTCCAAAATGAAGTCCTCAAAATTCTACTCACAACACCCCATAATGACAAAAAGTTCTTGGAAGTTTTTGCAAATTTATTGAAAATAAAAAACTAAGGAATCACATGTACATCTTAGCTGTGTGCTTAGGGTTATTGTCTTGCTGAAAGATGAGCCGTCACCCCACTCTGAGGTCAAGAGCGCTCTGGAGCAGGTTTTCATCCAGGATCAAATGTGGTTTTTGGTGCAGCGAACCAGGCAGTCACCCGGTGCACATTTTTTCATGACACATATGGGGGTGGCATAACAAGCACTTAAAAAAATCATTCTGCATCGCAAAGCGGTTATCATATGTGTGAGGAATTGGCAAACTGACACGGCGCCCCGGAGCTGTAGGCAGACGCCCCTGTGTGGTGACGTGCATAGAACAGAAGCAGTGACAGAGGTTCAGTGGTTGTCTCCTGCGTAACCGGTGTGCTCCTCCCCAGGCCGTGTGCTGTGTTCCACGGCTCCAGTGTCTCCTGTCTGACAGAGCAAAGTCCACTTAGAATGCAGCAGAACCAGAACACTGTGCCACATTTCTCTGCGGATTCATCCAGCGAACCAGGCAGGCAGCAAGTTTATGAAATAAGAGCTGTTTGAAAGCGGACAGACAGGGTGGAACAACTGGTTTGAATCTCACCGGAGATGACAGGAGCTCCGTTCACATTTCTAGCTGAAGTGACTTGAATCTGACCTTTTTGTGTGCCTGCCAGACTGTGCATTATCCAATTTTTACAAGAATTTTCCAGCAGCTGGAAACTCTCTTTTTGTTGTCATGTACACTGACAAAATAATAAGAATAAGAATAATGAAATTTAAAATGAGGCTTATCTTCATAATTAATTGGTTTATTTGATGGACAAAAAGAATCACATTTGATTTCATTGGCATGGGAATGTTGTGAAAGTGTCGTGACACGGACCCACAACAGGGGGCGTTAATGAGCCTAAAGTAACAATTTAATGTTGTGAATCGCACAATGACGTACAGACAATAACAATATGGTGGACTGTCAATCATACACCAGGTGACGTGTGGGCAGGCTCGACGATAGAAGACGCCTGGCGAGAGAAGAGCCAGATCCACACACAGCTTCCACCACCAACGGAGCTGAAGAACACCGGAGCCGCCAAGCCCTGCGCCCCAGGTGGCCGCTGTCTTCAGCAGTCAGACCCGGTACTGCTGGCAGAAAACAGAGACAGTCCAGATGAGTGTGAGTTCGCACACTCAGTAATCCCACAGTCAGTGTTTAGTTAGGAGGGAGAACCTCCACCTCCAATCACACACTCGTGCAGCTCCTGTCTAACCACTTATCTGGTTGGGGTGTGAAGCGAAGCCGTCGCTGATCACACCAAACGCCAATCCCACAGATAAGGCAATCACCACAGGAAAAACGGCTGCAAAAGAAGTTCAGACTATTACACAAGGTTTTGTTCAGCAGAGAAAATTACCTGATTGGTAGTTGATTTCTCGGCGAGGAGGTGGAGTTGCAGTCCGGCCTTTATGGTGATGGTGATGAGATGAATGAGTGACAGCTGGTGCTGAGGATGAGTGACAGCTGTCACTCCCAGTGGCTCCGGCGCCCTCTCGTGCTTGAAGCCCGCACTCCAAGCAGGGCGCCATCTGGTGGTGGTGGGCCAGCAGTAGCTCCTCTTCAGCGGCCCACACAACAGGGAATCCTAGTAACATTACAGTGTAGATGTTCTTTTGCCCCACAGATGAAGAACAAACATTAGGGAGAAAAAAAAGGGGCAAACATGACATAATGAAATTTCTGTCATACCTAAAACTTTTGCAGATTAGTTAATGCTCACACATTTAGCCTAATATTTACAAACATCAAGCTAAATATTTAGCTAAATAAAAGAGCTAATTGTTCCTCCCTGAAAGACAGTTTAACAAAGTGTCTAATGACAGACATTCAACATGTAAGGGTGTGTTTATTCAGATTTGCAACTCATGAATGATTTGTATAAGAGTTATATTGTAGCCTGCTGTCTTTTGATGTCAATTTCAATTGCAATTTCAGGGGCACTTCTAAAATATTAAAAATAATAATAAAAAATGGCTGTTTGTGCAAAATTTTGTGTTTTTTTGGGGGGGGGGAGCACTCGGAGGGTGTCTCACCCGAGGAGTAATTGCCCAGACATCAAATAGATCTGGGCAGGATGTAGTCCAACATCTGGTACCAATCCTGAAGACAGATCCGGTCCAGACAGTTTTTGCACCCTGGCCCAGATCTGGCACAGCTCCGCTTTACAGTTGTGGAACAGATCCGGACCAGATCTGAACTGGATCCGCAAAACACCAACCGTTTACAGACCACATCTGGCACGGATCTGGGGCAGATGTGGACCGCATCACAGCACCGTGGCAGGAACAAGTTTGTTCACAGTAAGTTCTGTGGATCCGAGGAAACTGATTTGTATCTATAACACACAGATCAGTGTCCCTGGACTTATAAAACTTGATTGTCGTAAAGAAACAAACCGCTTTGCAATAAGCATTTAAAAAAGCCTCAGTGACGATCACGATTACAGAGTACAGAGTTTACAACCGGTAATGGATAGTTTCTACCGAGTGCAGATGAAATTGCTTATCGTTATGCCCCATGTTCCTGCCACGGTGCTGTGATGCGGTCCACATCTGCCCCAGATCCGTGCTCTAGGAAGAGTCCTGGTGGATCTGAACTTCTTTTATTTAGAGATGATCAGAATCAGATTTACTGCCAAGTAAGTTCACACATACAAGGAATGTGATCTGTGATCACAGATGGTGCATAAACAATAGGAAAAGAAAAACACTTCTAGAAGAAGTAAAAAGAGTCAGATAGACAAAACTATATTCAGAGTAAATTAGCTGTAATGGGATGGGACAGTGCAAAAACAGGTGATTGGAGTGCAGCTGTACAGTACATTTCAGTGCAGGATGACCAATCTGTGCTTTATGGTAGTGAGGGAGGGAGGCAGAGTAAGTGGGGGTCTCTGGCATTAGGGTTGAGCTGGACACTCGTTTCAGGCGAGTATCCAGTACGGATAAAGCATTTTTGACGAGCATGAGCCGAATAAAACTCATCAGTATCTGTGCTCGTCCTGAAGGAAAATTCTCATTTGTTAACTGACTGTCTTCACGCTCTGTGATTGGCCAGTCACACACAACGCCCACCCCTCCCTACACAGACACGTCTCTCTGCAGCTTCTCACACACGCACACACAGACAGACATGCACACACATACACACATATAGCTGAACACACAAAGTAGCCTATATTCATATTTTTATTGTACAAGCTGAAGAAGGAGTCCTACTTATCTTTGTTGGTAGGTGAGACCCCAGAGGCAGCTGACAGGTACTGGCAGGCCAAGGGTGCCACAGCCCGTGCGGTCACAGAGGCAAAAACTTGGGTCTGGGAGGAGTTCGGGGAGGCTATGGAGGAGGACTGTCGGTCGGCCTCGAAGAGATTCTGGCAAACCATCCGACGCCTCAGGAGGCAGAAGCAGCTCTCCACCAGCACTGTTTACGGTGCGGGTGGGGAGCTGTTGACCCTGACTGGGGATGTTGTCGGGCGGTGGAAGGAGTACTTCGAGGATCTCCTCAATCCCATCGTCACGTCTTCCAAAGAGGAAGCAGAGACTGGGGACTCAGAGGCGGACTCATCCATTACCCAGGCCGAAGTCACCAAGGTGGTTAGAAAGCTCCTCGGTGGCAAGGCTCCTGGGGTGGATGAAATCTGTCCTGAGTACCTTAAGTCTCTGGATGTTGTGGGGCTGTCTTGGCTGACATGCCTCTGCAACATAACGTGGCGATCGGGGACAGTGCCTCTGGATTGGCAGACCGGGGTGGTGGTCCCTCTGTTTAAGAAGGGGGATCGGAGGGTGTGTTCCAACTATAGGGGGATCACATTCCTCAGCCTCCCCGGTAAGGTCTATTCCAGAGTACTGGAGAGGAGAATTCGACCGATGGTCGAACCTCGGATTCAGGAGGAGCAGTGTGGTTTTCGTCCTGGTCGTGGCACACTGGACCAGCTCTACACGCTCCATCGGGTGCTCGAGGGTTCATGGGAGTTTGCCCAACCAGTCCACATGTGTTTTGTGGATCTGGAGAAGGCGTTCGACCGTGTCCCTTGGGGCACCCTGTGGGGAGTGCTCCGGGAGTATGGGGTCCGGGGTCCTTTGCTAAGTGCTATCCGGTCCCTGTACGACCGCAGCAGGAGCTTGGTTCGCATTGCCGGTAGTAAGTCAAACCTGTTTCCAGTGCATGTTGGCCTCCGCCAGGGCTGCCCTTTGTCACCGGTTCTGTTCATTATTTTTATGGACAGAATTTCTAGGCGCAGCCAGGGTGTAGAGGGGGTCTGGTTTGGGAACCACAGAATCTCGTCTCTGCTGTTTGAGGACGATGTGGTTCTGTTGGCTTCGTCAAATCAGGACCTTCAGCGTGCACTGGGGCGGTTTGCAGCCGAGTGTGAAGCGTCCGGGATGAAAATCAGCACCTCCAAATCCGAGGCCATGGTTCTCGACCGGAAAAAGGTGCTTTGCCCTCTTCAGGTCGGTGGAGTGTCCTTGCCTCAAGTGGAGGAGTTTAAGTATCTCAGGGTCTTATTCATGAGTGAGGGACAGATGAAGCGTGAGATCGATAGACGGATCGGTGCAGTATCTGCAGTGATGCAGTCGCTGTATCGGACCGTCGTGGTGAAGAGAGAGCTGAGTAGGGGGGCAAAGCTCTCGATTTATCGATCGATCTACGTTCCGATCCTCACCTATGGTCATGAGATTTGGCTCATGACCGAAAGAACGAGATCGCGAGTACAAGCGGCCGAGATGAGTTTCCTCTGCAGGGTGGCTGGGCGCTCCCTTAGAGATAGGGTGAGGAGCTCGGTCACTCGGAAGGAGCTCAGAGTCGAGCCGCTGCTCCTCCACGTCGAAAGGAGTCAGTTGAGGTGGCTCGGCCATCTTTTCCGGATGCCCCCTGGACGCCTCGCTGGAGAGGCGTTCCCGGGCACGTCCCACTGGGAGGAGGCCCCGGGAAAGACCCAGGACACGCTGGAGGGACTACATCTCTCGGCTGGCTTGGGAACGCCTTGGGGTTCCCCCGGAGGAGCTGGGGGAAGTGTGTGTGGATCGGGAGGTCTGGGCGGCTTTGCTTGAGCTGCTGCCCCCGCGACCCGACTCCAGATAAAGCAGAAGAAAATGGATGGATGGCTGCATGCAGTATCTGACACTTTCTCACTGCAGTTCATAAAAATAAATTGGTCAGTCGAACAATCTCTGTCCCTCTCACACAGTCTCACACACATGCGCACACACACACACACACACACACACACACACACACACACACACACACACACACACCCCTTAATCAATATTGTTTAACTTTGTGTGGGGAAAAAATGCCAAGAACATTAGGTAGTAAAAATAACTAATTGAAAAAAATCACAGTTTGATCATAAAATAAAAAAGAAAGTTTTGTTGAATATGACAACTCTTGTTCATGCATACTTAGTAGTTCATAATTTCCTACTACATTGAAAGTCAATTCTGAGGCTGTTCTGTTATTCATTCATACACTTAAGAATACAACCCCTGGCAAAAATTATGGAATCACCAGCCTTGGAGGATGTTCATTCAGTTGTTTAATTTTGTAGAAAAAAGCAGATCACAGACATGACACAAAACTAAAGTAATTTCAAATGGCAACTTTCTGGCTTTAAGAAACACTATAAGAAATCAAGAAAAAAAGATTGTGGCAGTCAGTAACGGTTACTTTTTTAGACCAAGCAGAGGAAAAAAATATGGACTCACTCAATTCTGAGGAATAAATTATGGAATCACCCTGTAAATTTCCATCCCCAAAACTAACACCTGCATCAAATCACATCTGCTTGTTAGTCTGCATCTAAAAAGGAGTGATCACACCTTGGAGAGCTGTTGCACCAAGTGGACTGACATGAATCATGACTCCAACACGAGAGATGTCAATTGAAACAAAGGACAGGATTATCAAACTCTTAAAAGAGGGTAAATCATCACACAATGTTGCAAAAGATGTTGGTTGTTCACAGTCAGCTGTGTCTAAACTCTGGACCAAATACAAACAATATGGGAAGGTTGTTAAAGGCAAACATACTGGTAGACCAAGGAAGACATCAAAGCGTCAAGACAGAAAACTTAAAGCAATATGTCTCAAAAATTGAAAATGCACAACAAAACAAATGAGGAACGAATGGGAGGAAACTGGAGTCAATGTCTGTGACCGAACTGTAAGAAACCGCCTAAAGGAAATGGGATTTACATACAGAAAAGCTAAACGAAAGCCATCATTAACACCTAAACAGAAAAAAACAAGGTTACAATGGGCTAAAGAAAAGCAATCGTGGACTGTGGATGACTGGATGAAAGTCATATTCAGTGATGAATCTCGAATCTGCATTGGGCAAGGTGATGATGCTGGAACTTTTGTTTGGTGCCGTTCCAATGAGATTTATAAAGATGACTGCCTGAAGAGAACATGTATATTTCCACAGTCATTGATGATATGGGGCTGCATGTCAGGTAAAGGCACTGGGGAGATGGCTGTCATTACATCATCAATAAATGCACAAGTTTACGTTGATATTTTGGACACTTTTCTGATGTTTGAGGATGATGAAATCATTTTTCAAGAAGATCTACTTTTAAGATTAGGCTTAAAACTTTCCTTTTTGCTAAAGCTTATAGTTAGGGCTGGATCAGGTGACCCTGAACCATCCCTTAGTTATGCTGCTATAGACGTAGACTGCTGGGGGGTTCCCATGATGCACTGTTTCTTTCTCTTTTTGCTCTGTATGCACCACTCTGCATTTAATCATTAGTGATCGATCTCTGCTCCCCTCCACAGCATGTCTTTTTCCTGGTTCTCTCCCTCAGCCCCAACCAGTCCCAGCAGAAGACTGCCCCTCCCTGAGCCTGGTTCTGCTGGAGGTTTCTTCCTGTTAAAAGGGAGTTTTTCCTTCCCACTGTAGCCAAGTGCTTGCTCACAGGGGGTCGTTTTGACCGTTGGGGTTTTACATAATTATTGTATGGCCTTGCCTTACAATATAAAGCGCCTTGGGGCAACTGTTTGTTGTGATTTGGCGCTATATAAAAAAAAATTGATTGATTGATTGATTGAAGATAATGCATCTTGCCATAGAGCAAAAACTGTGAAAACATTCCTTGCAAAAAGACACATAGTGTTATGTGTCGGACGCAGGACGGAGAACCGACCAGCGTTTGAAGGACCCAGTATAAAATAAGCAGAGCACGGTACAAAGGATAACTGAATTTAATAACATAACAGTGATGTGCAAATTACAAACAAATGAGTGCGCGGTCTGCGAGGTGGAGATACGGTGCGCTCCTAGCAGCACAAACGGTCCGGAGCCAGAAACAGTTCGGACCCAAGGACCCCGCCGACACCCCCCAGGTGGCCGCGACAAACCGAGTCTGTGAAAGAAGAAACCATCATGTGAGTCCACACTCCACACACAGAGAGACCACTCAAAGGTGTACACAAACAGCAAACACTTCCTGGCTTAATCACTAATCAGCTTCCCACCCTGCAGGCATGGAACACCCAGTTCACATTCTCAACTGCAGTGAAAGCTGATTAAACGACTAACATAACAGCTCAATATAATAAGGTGTGAGGGACACATTTACTGACTGTACTAATGTTAGTCACAAAACCTACTGTACCTCAGGAAGTGTGCTGACGAGCGTGAGACCTCACCCCCTCCTCTTTCACAGACCATGGCATGAAAACCTGGTACAGTCTCTGCATCCATGATGATGAGATGGCTCTCGAGACGACGATCTCACCCGTCTGGTCACAAGGTCGAGTCTCTGGCAAATACACACTGTGTACTCCAGACTTAAATGCAACCATGCTCCAATCCATGTAGATGCACCACAGCTGTGAGTCCTGACGAGCTGCACATGACCAGCCTCAGGTGATCAGGGTGAGGTCCTGATAGCTCAGCCACACAGCCACTCAGTCCTGAACGCAAACCACCTGGAAGGAAAAACAACAGACAGAAAACAGAAGACAGAAACAAAAGGCAGCCAGGCCCCCCAGCCATACAACACATAGGGTCAATTTCATGACATAGGGTCAATGTCAATGAGCAGATGTGATTTGATGTAGGTGTTAGTTTTGGGGATGGAAATTTACAGGGTGATTCCATAATTTATTCCTCAGAATTGAGTAAGTCCATATTTTTTCCTCTGCTTGGTCTAAAAAAGTAACCGTTACTGACTGCCACAATCTTTTTCCTTGATTTCTTAAAGTGTTTCTTAAAGCCAGAAAGTTGCCATTTGAAATGACTTTAGTTTTGTGTCATGTCTGTGATCTGCTTTTTTTCTACAAAATTAAACAACAGAATGAACATCTTCCGAGGCCGGTGATTCCATAATTTTTGCCAGGGGTTGTATTCATGCTCTGAGTTCATAAAAAACTTGTTCTGTAAATAGTTCTCTTACTTTTGTGATCAAAAACATTGATTTGAATCTCAATTTTCTATAAATAGTTCTCTCTTTTCTATAAATCGTTTTCAAATAAACAATAAATATAGCAAGTTCTGATCAATCCATATCAATTTCAGACTTAAAATAATGTACTGATTTAAGCCCCAGCCATTTCAGGTTAAACCACGCCCACTTCCGGGTTAGGCCTTGCCCACTACAAGTACAGCTACGGATACAGATCGTCTTTCATTGGATTCAGGTGTGTTGGAGCAGGGAGACAACTAAGAGTGTCAGGAATGTGGCTCTCTAGGACCGAACTTGGCCACCCCTGATTTAGATGGTTGAACAGATACAGATAGTGGTGTACTCGCTCATCCCTATCTGGCATTGTTTATGGGTTCAGCTGCGGATGGAACAAAGCAGTTTTTGTGTCTTGAAATTTTGGTCCTGATGGATCGCAGCCATCTGCCAGAGGGGAGGGTGACAAAAGGTTTGTGTCCTGGGTGGAAGGGATCGCCGACAATCTTCCTTGATTGCCCCAGGGCCCTGGTGGTGTACAGTGCTGCCCGAAGGTCATGGGCATTCAATATTGGTTTTTGGCCTTGTCGCTTACGTGTAGAAAGTTCTCCAGATTCTCTGAATCTTCTAATTATATTATGGACTGTAGATGATGGAATCCCTAAATTCCTTGCAATTGAACATTGAGAAACATTGTTCTTAAACTGTTGGACTATTTTTTTTCACGCAGTTCAGAATCAGAAGCACTTTATTGTCTTTATTGTCATTATACAATGTATAATGAAATTTCCTTTAACTCCTCCTTAATAAGCCTGCTCGCTTTCCCTGCTTCTGCTTCCTCTCCCTCCGGTGTTGGTGTCTCCTCAACAGTGGGATGATAGATCCAGTTGACTCCGGAATGCGTAGAATCTCCAGGGGTATGGAAGAAGTATCGAAACCCAACTCTGGGAAATTTTTCCCGATAAAAAGTAGCTGGGTTCGGCTATATGAGCCATATATATGTGCCACTACGCAAAACTGAGAAGAAAAAAATACCAACAAAAAAAACGGACATAAAAAAGCAGGAGAGAGTCGAGCAGCTGTGTTTACATGCACCGCCATCATCATCATAACTGAACTTTGTTGTTCACAAAGTGGTGGTCCTCACCCCATCTTTGTTTGTGAAGGCTGAGCCTTTTGGGGATGGTCCTTTTATACCCAGTCATGACACTCACCTGTCATGACACTCAGAGATTTATTAAACAGAATTTAAATGTCACAGCATTCCAGTTTTACAGAATGAGTGAGAGATTAAATCATACCCAGAAGTTCTGAGGGTCCCAGGAGCTGAGAGCTTCCAACCAGCAGTCTGGTGTTCCAGCAAACTGACAGCAGGGTGAACCCCACTGAACTATACACTACGTGGAAAGGGCCCGATCGATCACTGTACCTTGATTTGCCGCTGAGGTGTGAAGCCGGCGGAAGTACAGAAAATGCCATCTTGTGTCCCGCAGAACTTCGAACGCCGATATAAAAAAGACGCTCGTCGCACACGCACAATTTAAATTAATAATCGCCGATTTAGCTTTGTTTGATTTGATTTAGCTTTGTTTGCGCCGCAAGATGCCGTCTTGTGCAGCAATTAATTGCACGAATCGTGATACTCGTGAAAATCATGGGAGAGGACTTTCAGGATTTTCAGTTTTGCTTTATTATTATGAGTTTTCCATGAAGTTGGCAGGCCAGATTCAGTAATATACATTATTCAGTAATATACATATAATACATATATTATACAGTAAAACATATAATATATATAATAATATAATAATAATATATATGTAATATGATATAATATAATAATAATATAATAATACATATATTATATAATACATATAATACATGTAATATACATTTTGAAATTTTCAGCCTCTAACTTGGTCTGGCTTCTTTGAAAATGTCAACTTCTATAGAGCATTATCAAATAATATTACTATACTATTTTTTATTTTGGAACCAAATAAGATTGTTGGGAAAGTGTAGGAACACGGACCCACAACAGGGGGCGCAAATGAACGGACAATGGAGTAAGTCGAAATAACAACGCTTTACTGTTGTGAATGTGCACAACAAATACAACCAATTACAGAATTGGACAAAAGTCAATACACAAAGGTGTCGTGTGGACAGGCTCGAAGATAGGAGACGCCTCTCCAAGGTAAGACCGGAACCACACGGCTTCCTCCGCCACAGGTCCCCGGGTATACTGGAGCCGCCAAGTCCCGAACTCCCAGGTGGCCACTGCCTCCGCGTGTCGGACCTGGTACTGCTGGCGAGGGAAAAAGAACAGTTAGATGGGGGCGCGTTTGCACCCAGAACTCCGAACGGCAGGAAAGGTACCTCCACCTCTCGTTGGAACAGTAACCAATAACTAGCTCAGTCAAATGCTGTGTACTCAGTAGGCTTTGATACGTCACCTCTCTGGTAGAAACGATATCTCGGCAATGAGGTGGAGATGCCGTCCTGCTGATATACCCGACTGATGATTGCTGTCAGCTGTCTCAGGTGATGGGTGACAGCTGTCACCTTGGCTGCTCCTGTGAGGCGGCGGCGCCCTCTGGTGCCTGGAGCCCGCACTCCAGGCAGGGCGCCCTCTGGTGGTGGCGGGCCAGCAGTACCTCCTCTTCAGCGGCCCACACAACAGGACCCCCCCCTCAACGGGCGCCTCCTGGCGCCCGACCGGGCTTGTCCGGGTGGCGACGGTAGAAGTCGGCCAGGAGGGCCGGGTCCAGGATGAAGCTCCTCTTCACCCAGGAGCGTTCTTCAGGGCCGTACCCCTCCCAGTCCACCAGATATTGAAAGCCCCGGCCCATCCGTCGGACGTCCAACAACCGGCGCACTGTCCAAGCCGGCTCGCCATCGATGATCCGGGCAGGAGGTGGCGCCGGACCGGGTGTACAGAGGGGCGAGGTGTGATGGGGCTTGATTTTTGACACATGGAATACTGGATGGATCCGCAGTGAGGCTGGAAGCTGAAGCCTCACTGCGGCGGGATTGATGGCCTTGAGAATTTTAAACGGACCTATGTACCTGTCTTGGAGTTTTGGGGAGGCCACTTGCAGTGGAATGTCCTTGGTGGACAACCACACTTCCTGCCCGGGGCGATACGTAGGGGCCGGGGACCGCCGCCGGTCTGCATGGGTCTTCGCCCTCATCCGGGCCTTCAGCAAAGCAGAACGGGCGGCACGCCACACCCGACGGCACTTCCGCAGGTGGGCCTGGACCGAGGGCACACCGACCTCTCCCTCAACCACCGGGAACAACGGGGGCTGATACCCCAAACACACCTCAAAGGGGGAGAGGCCGGTGGCTGATGACACTTGACTGTTGTGGGCGTACTCGATCCAGGCCAGATGAGTACTCCAGGCCGCCGGGTGCGCGGCTGTCACACAACGCAGTGTTTGCTCCATTTCTTGATTGGCCCGCTCTGCTTGCCCGTTGGTCTGGGGGTGATACCCGGACGAGAGACTGACCGTGGCCCCCAGTTCCCGGCAAAAGCTCCTCCAGACATGCGAGGAGAACTGGGGACCGCGATCGGAGACGATGTCTGATGGTATTCCATGCAGGCGGACGACGTGGTGGACCAGGAGGTCCGCTGTCTCCTGGGCCGATGGGAGCTTCGGGAGGGCCACGAAGTGGGCCGCCTTGGAGAATCGGTCCACTATCGTGAGGATCACGGTGTTTCCCTGGGACGGCGGGAGGCCCGTGACAAAATCCAGGCCGATGTGGGACCAGGGGCGATGAGGCACGGGCAGCGGCTGTAGCAGTCCCGGAGCCTTGCGATGGTCGGCCTTGCCCCTGGCACAGGTGGTGCAGGCCTGGATATAATCCCGGACGTCGGCCTCCAGGGACGCCCACCAGAAGCGCTGCCGGACAACTGCCACGGTTCTTCGCACCCCTGGGTGACAGGAGAGCTTGGAGCCGTGACAGAAGTCCAGGACTGCAGCCCTAGCCTCTGGTGGGACGTAAAGTCTGTTCTTTGGTCCAGCCCCGGGGTCCGGGCTTCGTGCCAGGGCCTCCCGGACGGTTCTCTCTACGTCCCAGGTGAGGGTGGCCACGATAGTGGACTCCGGGATGATGGGTTCCGGTGGATCCGACAACTCCGCCTTGACCTCGTCTTCGTGTACCCGGGACAAGGCATCCGACTTCTGGTTCTTGGTCCCAGGCCGGTAGGTGATGCGGAAGTCAAAACGGCCGAAGAACAGTGACCAGCGGGCTTGCCTGGGATTCAGCCGCTTGGCGGTCCTGATATATTCCAGGTTCCGGTGGTCAGTGAAAACCGTGAATGGCACGGACGTTCCCTCCAACAGGTGTCTCCACTCTTCAAGAGCCTCTTTCACCGCAAGGAGTTCTCGGTTGCCGACGTCATAGTTCCGTTCAGCCGGGGTCAACCTGCGGGAAAAATAGGCACACGGATGAAGGACCTTATCGGTCTTCCCACTCTGGGACAGCACAGCTCCTATCCCTGAGTCTGAGGCGTCCACTTCAACCACTAACTGGCGACTAGGATCAGGCTGCACCAGAACGGGTGCAGACGAGAAGCGCCGTTTCAACTCCTTGAACGCGGCATCGCAACGATCCGACCAGGTGAAGGGGACTTTTGGTGAGGTCAGGGCTGTCAGGGGGCTAACTACCTGACTGTAGCCCTTAATGAACCTCCTGTAGAAATTTGCAAAGCCGAGGAACTGTTGCAGCTTCCTACGGCTTGTGGGTTGGGGCCAGTCTCTCACCGCTGCAACCTTGGCCGGATCAGGGGCGACGGAGTTGGGGGAGATGATGACCCCCAGGAAGGACAAAGAGGTGCGGTGAAACTCACACTTCTCGCCCTTAACAAACAGCCGGTTCTCCAATAACCGCTGCAGGACCTGACGTACATGTCGGACATGAGTCTCAGGATCCGGAGAAAAGATGAGTATGTCGTCTAGATATACGAAGACGAATCGGTGCAGGAAGTCCCGCAAGACATCATTAACCAATGCTTGGAACGTCGCGGGAGCATTTGTAAGACCGAACGGCATGACCAGGTACTCAAAATGACCCAACGGGGTGTTAAATGCCGTCTTCCACTCGTCTCCCTTCCGGATCCGAACCAGGTGATACGCATTCCTAAGATCAAGCTTGGTGAATATCTTGGCTCCATGCAGGGGCGTGAACACCGAATCCAACAAGGGTAAGGGGTATCGGTTACGAACCGTGATTTCGTTCAGCCCCCTGTAATCAATGCATGGACGTAATCCGCCATCCTTTTTCCCCACAAAAAAGAAACCCGCACCCATCGGAGAGGTGGAATTCCGGATCAACCCGGCAGCCAAAGAGTCCCGGATGTAGGTCTCCATTGATTCGCGTTCAGGTCGTGAGAGGTTGTACAGCCTGCTGGACGGGAACTCAACGCCTGGAACCAAATCAATGGCACAATCATACGGGCGGTGCGGGGGAAGGGTGAGTGCCAGATCCTTGCTGAACACCTCCGCAAGGTCATGGTACTGCACCGGCACCGTCCCTAGATTGGGCGGGGCTCTGACCTCCTCCCTGGCCTGGGAACCGGGAGGAACCGAGGAACCTAAACATACCCGATGGCAGGTCTCGCTCCACTGGACCACTACCCCGGACGGCCAATCGATCCGGGGATTGTGTTTCAACATCCAGGGAAAACCTAAAATTACACGGGAGGTGGCCGGAGTTACAAAAAACTCGATCTCCTCCCGGTGATTCCCCGACACCACCAGAGTTACTGGTGGTGTCTTGTGAGTGATTGGAGGGAGTAGGGAGCCATCTAGTGCCCGTACCTGCACAGGCGAGGTAAGTGCCACCAGAGGGAACCCTATCTCCCTGGCCCATTTGCTATCAAGCAAATTCCCTTCTGAGCCCGTGTCCACCAGTGCTGGGGCCTTCAGGGTTAAATCCTCATAAAGGATTGTAACTGGGAGTCGTGTGGCGATGTGGGTGTGTCCCACGTGCACGTCTCGGCCCCCCCCAGCCCAGTGTCTAGGGGCGGGCGTTGGTGTTTAACCGCTCGGGGCAGTCTCGTACCTGATGCTCAATCGAGCCACAAACAAAACACGCTCCGCGGGCCAGCCTCCTCTGTGTGGCCGGTGCCCTAAATGTTGCCCTACTCGTGTCCATAGCTTCGTCAGCAGGGGGAGCTGTGATCGCACGGAGCGCAGGGGCCGTGGAGCGTGGGGAGGGCGGAACGCGGTTGGAACCGGAAGGGAGAGGGACGACGTGTGCCTGGCCACGCCCTTCGTCTCGTTCCCGACGGCGCTCATTTAACCGATTGTCTAATCGTATGACAAGATCGATAAGCCCATCCAAATCCCGCGGTTCGTCCTTAGCCACCAGGTGCTCCTTGAGGACCAATGACAGTCCGTTTAAGAAGGCGGCGCGGAGGGCAGTGTTATTCCAGCCGGACCTCACAGCCGCGATGCGGAAGTCGACTGCATAGGCAGCTGCGCTCCGGCGCCCCTGTCTCATTGACAGCAGCACGGCTGAAGCGGTCTCTCCTCTATTAGGGTGATCGAACACTGTTCTGAGCTCCCTTACAAACCCATCATATGTCAGAAGGAGCCGTGAACTTTGCTCCCAGAGCGCTGTAGCCCAAGCACGTGCCTCACCACGAAGCAGATTTATCACATAAGCTACTTTGCTAGCGTCGGTCGCGTACATGACGGGACGCTGTGCGAAGACGAGCGAACACTGCATAAGGAAATCTGCGCACGTCTCCACACAGCCTCCGTACGGCTCCGGGGGGCTTATGTATGCTTCAGGGGATGGTGGGGGGGGTCGTTGGACAACCAGTGGAACGTCGCTGTCACGCACAGGGTCTACGGGAGGGAGAGCCGCAGCGGCGCCCGGAGGGCGCGCTTCCACCTGCGCGGCGAGAGCCTCCACCCTGCGGTTCAGGAGGGCGTTCTGCTCGGTCATTAAATCTAACCGAGTCGTGAAAGCGGTGAGGATCCGCTGCAACTCACCGATTACCCCTCCTGCGGACGCCTGTGCGCCTTGTTCTTCCGTTGGCCGTTCAACAGCCGGTTGACGCCCCTCGGGATCCATGACGCTGGCCGAGATATCCTGTTGGGAAAGTGTAGGAACACGGACCCACAACAGGGGGCGCAAATGAACGGACAATGGAGTAAGTCGAAATAACAACGCTTTACTGTTGTGAATGTGCACAACGAATACAACCAATTACAGAATTGGACAAAAGTCAATACACAAAGGTGTCGTGTGGGCAGGCTCGAAGATAGGAGACGCCTCTCCAAGGTAAGACCGGAACCACACGGCTTCCTCCGCCACAGGTCCCCGGGTATACTGGAGCCGCCAAGTCCCGAACTCCCAGGTGGCCACTGCCTCCGCGTGTCGGACCTGGTACTGCTGGCGAGGGAAAAAGAACAGTTAGATGGGGGCGCGTTTGCACCCAGAACTCCGAACGGCAGGAAAGGTACCTCCACCTCTCGTTGGAACAGTAACCAATAACTAGCTCAGTCAAATGCTGTGTACTCAGTAGGCTTTGATACGTCACCTCTCTGGTAGAAACGATATCTCGGCAATGAGGTGGAGATGCCGTCCTGCTGATATACCCGACTGATGATTGCTGTCAGCTGTCTCAGGTGATGGGTGACAGCTGTCACCTTGGCTGCTCCTGTGAGGCGGCGGCGCCCTCTGGTGCCTGGAGCCCGCACTCCAGGCAGGGCGCCCTCTGGTGGTGGCGGGCCAGCAGTACCTCCTCTTCAGCGGCCCACACAACAAAGATGCTGCTCCATCTGATGATGAAAGTGAGTACACGCTCTGTACATACATAAAAAGGTATTTTTCAAAATGTGTTAATCAGATGCTGTAAAGTTTTGAAATGTAAACAACTGTAAACAACTCATTTAAAATTGGGCCATTGTTCTAATTGTATTTTGTTGTTTCAGACACTAAAGCTGTCACATAGTTAATTTTCAACATGATAGAGTGTACATTGACGTGTGAATGGATCGACTGCTTTACATCAACTGTGATTGTGATTTGTAGCAATGTTCCTACTTCTGCAAAACTAAAATACATTCTAATATTTACTTTAACTGATTGACCAATTACTTGTGTGCCTTTCTGTGTGTGTGCACGACATTAAAAAGTATTTGTGCGTTTGATTGTGGTTGATGTGCACCGTTTGGGGGGTGTTTTGAGTGTGTGTGTGTTGTCTCAAATAAACATTATGTGTGACTGTGTGTGTCAAATGAACATTATGTGTGTGTGTGGGGGGGGGGCTTTGTGCATGTTCACAAGCGTATAATATGATAGAAAGTATTTAAATAGTGTTGCATTGCAAGAGCTTATAATGTCCATAGATTTAACAAGTTTTTGTTTCTATTTACTTTAGTAATCTATCAAAAACTACACTGTGTGTACAAGTCTTATACATGGCCTTAACAGAGCTCAATAATATGGCATAACAACTCGACGAAGGGGTTCATTCTGCAGAAATTGGTGAGTTTGACCCTATACTATCAACCTGATTCCACTGTGCGGCGTTTGCGTCTTTTGGGGGACACAAGATGGCCGACAATGCAGCGGCTTGGCTTCACTTGCTGAGCCGTGACGCTCATTCCACGTAGTGTATAGTTCAGTGGTGAACCCCGAACAGTGGGCAGGGTTCTGTTTTATGCTCCTGTCTTCCTATGCTAATACAATGATTCATGCTAATCTTAGGCGTTGGCCTTCATCTGAGTGGTCTTCATCCCTCTGCCTCATGACATTGGTCCTGCCCACACGCGCCGTGCAGTCTTCTTGCTTCCTCTTTCTCTTAAAGTGACACCTGTGCCTAAACTGATAGGAAATTGTTTGGGCAGAAAACTGCTAACTGAAGGACTGTCAGCAAGACTCATCACTGCGGTTATTCCACAAGAATATTGACAAATCTCAAAATTGCACAACATTCTGACAAACAAGTCTCATCATACCCATGTATCAAGTTTAGTCTCCTTATCTTGCCGACTGTGGTCAGTACTGGCATCCTGTTCCATATGCTGTTTGCAACATATGGATATTTCTCAATGTATCTTTCTGGGGCTCACTGAAAAAGGGACACATCACCTTTACAACACTGAAAATGATTATATAAGTAAATCATCTTTATAACAGCATGCTAAGAAACTAAAATAATACTTAAAGCAAAAGCAAATATAATCATAAACATAAAATGCCTTTACTTTGGTACACACAATACACAGTTCAAAAGCATACAAACATATATTTCAAAAGTATTTGAACATACTGATATCATGTAATTAACCTTAGATATTGATTACATGTTTAATAAACATTGATAAATATTGATCACTATGAGCATATGAATAATATATTCTTCAACAGCAACAAGCTCTATTAATGATCACTTCCAAACATTAGAACACACTCATAAATGTAACAATATATTCTTGGCTCAATAAAAAATAAAGAATAATAGGATGATTCTGAATGGGGAAAAAAGCACAAATGGTTAATGCATATTTAAGCACATTTAGGATATAGCCCTTCAGAGGCAAAGAAAGAAAAGTGCTTAAAAAGGCTGGGGGTCTGGAGGGGCGGAGCCCCCTCGACGCTGAAAGGTTTTTGCCATGCTAATGCTCCCCTGAAGCATTTACTCAAAATAAAGTCTGAAGAACCTAAATGACACGGTGAGATGCTGACGAGCTTCGCTCATTCATGTCCGCAACATATGCATATTATTTAGGAACCCAGTTGTTTACAGGGTTACACATCTAAATTCTATAACATTCATTCAATTATCAATACCAAAGTAGGCGATGTTAGCAGCCATAGCCTAAATGGTAACCTACAACACTCACCTGTTTGAGAAGTACTTCGCTTGTGTGCTGCAATCTCCGCTCTCACTTTGGACTGCAGCACGTACAAGCGCTTCTCACACTCCTCGCTTGTGTGCAATTAGCAGCATGGAGAGTAAACATAACAATGAGCTTAACAATATAATTGGCATGCGAATGAGGTATGTTCAAATATTTTGAAGCTGTGTAACAATTCATTTAATTTTGCTGAGTTTCTTCTTCATGACATTAAATTTCATAATACAGTTCAGGTTATATGACCGGTTGATTTTACAGTTCATTCATAACTAGGAGCATGGGGTGCATTTGTTTTTCTCTTTCCCTTTTTGTGACAAACAATCACAGCTCTTAGAAGACTGCGTCATACCTAGCAATAGGGTCAACCACTTCCTCAAAAAGACAAATGTTTCTGTGCACTCCTTGCTCAGAGTTTCTCTCATACACTTCCTAGATCACTCTTAGGCTAAGATTCCTTGCTAGGAATCTTTACCTTTAGAATCTTTGTGAATACGGGCCCTGGATATACAGTTGTGCTCAAATCTTTACATACCCTGGCAGAATTTTAGATTTTTTGGTAATTTTTCAGAGAATATGAATGATAACACAAAAACTTTTTTCCACTCAAGGTTAGTGGTTGAGTAAAGTCATTTATTGTCAAACATCTGTTTCCTCTTTTTAAATCACAATGACAACAGAAACTAACCAAATGACCCTGATCAGAAGTTTACATACCCCTGTTCTTAATACTGTGTGTTGCCCCCTTTAACATTACTGACAGCTTGGAGTCTTTTGTGGTTGTTGTGGACGAGGCTCTCTGATGGTGAAGCTGCCACTGAATATGTCTTGAACTTCATTTACAAGAAGTACAATTAATATGGCACTCTATGGTAAGTCTGCATGGAGCAGACAGTTCTCAGAAACTGAGTGACTGTGCAAGAAGGAGAAGAGTGAGGAAAGCCACCAAGACACCCAGACAACCCAGAAGAAGTTATAGGCAGGCTTGGGGAGTAACGGAATACATGTAACGGCGTTACGTAATTAGGATACAAAAAAAGATAACTGTATTCAGTTACCTTTTTTCAATTACAGAAAAAAAGACGTATTCAGATTACAGGTATTTTACTAAAAATGGGGATTAGTTCGCAGGATTGCAATTTTAATGCATTTTATGATATTATCTGTATATAATTTTTTTTTTTCTTTGAAACAAAAACGTCCCTTCATGAACAGGCACATGACATCTCCTAACCGTGCAAAATATTGATGAAGTTCCCGGATGTTAATGCATTTTCAATGGAGGTTTGCGACTGAACCCACTCCGAAAAATGCTCACAAAATATGTAAAAAAATGCCATTTTGACCTGGATATCAAGCCAGTAAAATTAAATGACATTAAATTATGTCAGGGAAGTATTAAACTTACTCTGACACACACACATTCCCAAATATTAGTGTTGAAAGTGACACGGATCTGCGCTGTTCAAGCTGCTGAGCTGAGGCGTTCTGCTGCAGCTGTTGTTCAGCGCAGCTCCTAAAACCATTACAATACATTTATATATATGTTTTTTTACACAATTATCCTTTATTGACCGAGTTTCATTGATGAAGTCAGTGGTGTGTGTACACATCTCTATGTGTGACTGTGACTGTGAGCGGCACAGCGCGGGTCATTATAATCTCATTATTTTAAGGTGCAAATAAAAAAAAAATCCCCAGTCTTGTTGAACAATTTTAATCACTAACGACAAGTATTTTAACTAGACATTGGTCTAGCAGTGGAAAATATCAACCAGACATAAGTGAAGAGTTAATGGTCAGTGTCATCGGGCGACACAGGTACGGCAGGAGACATACAGCTGTTTATCATCCAAATATCACAGACAAAGTGACAAGAAGAACCAAAACCACTTATTTATGGAAGGAAATATTGTCTCCCTTGTTCCTCCGTTTGTGGCTTTGCCAAAATGCGCAGCTTTCCGGGATATTCCACCTGTTTCTTGAACTTCTATGCACGCAAATCACTAACTTGCCCAGAATTAAAATGGTGACCACGCCTCCTTACTGACAGTATTTACTTAATGGTTTTCATTATGCTGTTGTTCTTATTTTGAAAGTTCAATAAGTGGACTGATATGTTAAACATGGTGCGAATTTACTGAACAAGTAGTAGACTTTTTTTTGTTTTGTATATTGTTCTGTAAGCCACTTTTAATTATAAATTCATCCACACACGCCTGAGTTTTCATTATCCGTCATTTGTTTGGCATTTTTTGTTGAAAGTTTAGCAGGTGAACACTGGGTGTGTTTAAAACAATATTGTGGGTGCTCTTAATGTTTCATAATGTGAAGTAAAACAGAGCATACCATGTAAAAGAAACAGTTTTATTTTTGCTTAATAAACTGTACTATGTGGTCAAGACTATTTCTATTTTTATATTTGATATTGGAGTAATCCAGAAGTAATTGAAAGTAATCAAATTACATTACTTTAATATTATGATACTTGGATTACGTTACTGACTACATTTTTCAACAGGTAACTAGTAACTGTATCGGAATACATTTTTAAAGTAACCCTCCCAACCCTGGTCATGGCTTATGTGGCTGTGATCTGTGATTGCAGAAACTACACAGTGCAAGCTTTGCATTTTGCATGACCAGTCATAAAGCTTCATGATAAAGTAGTAAGGAGGAGGATTTTCTTAAAAAAAAAAAGAAAAAAAAAAAGACCTGAAAGTTTAGCTACAAATTGCCAAAAGGTACATTTGAGATGCAAGCCTATTTGAGCTGTTCTGGTGAAAGAATATCCTTCTCTGCTCTACTTCACTTTTTTACTTCACTTCATTTCACTTCTACATGAGGCTAATTGTTGTGAAAGTGTAGGAACACGGAACCACAACAGGGGGCGTAAATGAACGGGCAATGGATAAGCCAAACAGTAACAATTTAATCAATCAATCAATTTTTTTATATAGCGCCAAATCACAACAAACAGTTGCCCCAAGGCGCTTTATATTGTAAGGCAAGGCCATACAATAATTATGTAAAACCCCAACGGTCAAAACGACCCCCTGTGAGCAAGCACTTGGCTACAGTGGGAAGGAAAAACTCCCTTTTAACAGGAAGAAACCTCCAGCAGAACCAGGCTCAGGGATGTGCAGTCTTCTGCTGGGACTGGTTGGGGCTGAGGGAGAGAACCAGGAAAAAGACATGCTGTGGAGGGGGGCAGAGATCAATCACTAATGATTAAATGCAGAGTGGTGCATACAGAGCAAAAAGAGAAAGAAACAGTGCATCATGGGAACCCCCCAGCAGTCTACGTCTATAGCAGCATAACTAAGGGATGGGTCAGGGTCACCTGATCCAGCCCTAACTATAAGCTTTAGCAAAAAGGAAAGTTTTAAGCCTAATCTTAAAAGTAGAGAGGGTGTCTGTCTCCCTGATCTGAATTGGGAGCTGGTTCCACAGGAGAGGAGCCTGAAAGCTGAAGGCTCTGCCTCCCATTCTACTCTTACAAACCCTAGGAACTACAAGTAAGCCTGCAGTCTGAGAGCGAAGCGCTCTATTGGGGTGATATGGTACTACGAGGTCCCTAAGATAAGATGGGACCTGATTATTCAAAACCTTATAAGTAAGAAGAAGAATTTTAAATTCTATTCTAGAATTAACAGGAAGCCAATGAAGAGAGTCCAATATTGGTGAGATATGCTCTCTCCTTCTAGTCCCCGTCAGTACTCTAGCTGCAGCATTTTGAATTAACTGAAGGCTTTTTAGGGAACTTTTAGGACAACCTGATAATAATGAATTACAATAGTCCAGCCTAGAGGAAATAAATGCATGAATTAGTTTTTCAGCATCACTCTGAGACAAGACCTTTCTGATTTTAGAGATATTGCGTAAATGCAAAAAAGCAGTCCTACATATTTGTTTAATATGCGCTTTGAATGACATATCCTGATCAAAAATGACTCCAAGATTTCTCACAGTATTACTAGAGGTCAGGGTAATGCCATCCAGAGTAAGGATCTGGTTAGACACCATGTTTCTAAGATTTGTGGGGCCAAGTACAATAACTTCAGTTTTATCTGAGTTTAAAAGCAGGAAATTAGAGGTCATCCATGTCTTTATGTCTGTAAGACAATCCTGCAGTTTAATTGGTGTGTGTCCTCTGGCTTCATGGATAGATAAAGCTGGGTATCATCTGCGTAACAATGAAAATTTAAGCAATACCGTCTAATAATACTGCCTAGGGGAAGCATGTATAAAGTGAATAAAATTGGTCCTAGCACAGAACCTTGTGGAACTCCATAATTAACTTTAGTCTGTGAAGAAGATTCCCCATTTACATGAACAAATTGTAATCTATTAGACAAATATGATTCAAACCACCGCAGCGCAGTGCCTTTAATACCTATGGCATGCTCTAATCTCTGTAATAAAATTTTATGGTCAACAGTATCAAAAGCAGCACTGAGGTCTAACAGAACAAGCACAGAGATGAGTCCACTGTTCGAGGCCATAAGAAGATCATTTGTAACCTTCACTAATGCTGTTTCTGTACTATGATGAATTCTAAAACCTGACTGAAACTCTTCAAATAGACCATTCCTCTGCAGATGATCAGTTAGCTGTTTTACAACTACCCTTTCAAGAATTTTTGAGAGAAAAGGAAGGTTGGAGATTGGCCTATAATTAGCTAAGATAGCTGGGTCAAGTGATGGCTTTTTAAGTAATGGTTTAATTACTGCCACCTTAAAAGCCTGTGGTACATAGCCAACTAACAAAGATAGATTGATCATATTTAAGATCGAAGCATTAAATAATGTTAGGGCTTCCTTGAGCAGCCTGGTAGGAATGGGGTCTAATAAACATGTTGATGGTTTGGATGAAGTAACTAATGAAAATAACTCAGACAGAACAATCGGAGAGAAAGAGTCTAACCAAATACCGGCATCACTGAAAGCAGCCAAAGATAACGATACGTCTTTGGGATGGTTATGAGTATTTTTTCTCTAATAGTTAAAATTTTGTTAGCAAAGAAAGTCATGAAGTCATTACTAGTTAAAGTTAATGGAATACTCAGCTCAATAGAGCTCTGACTCTTTGTCAGCCTGGCTACAGTGCTGAAAAGAAACCTGGGGTTGTTCTTATTTTCTTCAATTAGTGATGAGTAGAAAGATGTCCTAGCTTTATGGAGGGCTTTTTTATAGAGCAACAGACTCTTTTTCCAGGCTAAGTGAAGATCTTCTAAATTAGTGAGACGCCATTTCCTCTCCAACTTACGTGTTATCTGCTTTAAGCTACGAGTTTGTGAGTTATACCACGGAGTCAGGCACTTCTGATTTAAAGCTCTCTTTTTTAGAGGAGCTACAGCATCCAAAGTTGTCTTCAATGAGGATGTAAAACTATTGACGAGATACTCTATCTCACTTACAGAGTTTAGGTAGCTACTCTGCACTCACAATTTAATGACTCAATTTAATGTTGTAAATTGTGCACAACGGAATACAGACAACAACAAGTTTGGAACTACAGTCAATTACACATTGGGTGACGTGTGGGCAGGCTTGAGGATAGGAGACGCCCGTCCAGAACCGAGCCGGATCCCACATGGCCCTCACTGCCAACGGATCTGAAGAACACCGGAGCCGCCAAGTCCTGAGTCCCCAGGTGGCCACCGTCTCCAGCTGTCAGACCTGGCACTGCTGGCAGAGAACAGAAACAGCACAGGTGAGTGTGAGTATGCACACTCAGTAATCCCACAGTCTGTGTTCTTTTGGGAGGGAGCACCTCCACCTCCAATCACACACTCGTGCAGCTCCTGTCTAACCACTTATCTGGTTGGGGTGTGAAGCGAAGCCGTCGCTGATCACACCAAACGCCAATCCCACAGATAAGGCAACACCACAGGAAAACGGCTGCAAAGAAGTTCAGACTATAAGTCAGCGTTAAATACAGCAGAGAAATTACCTCCAAGGTAGCTGATTTCTCAGCGAGAAGGTGGAGTTGCAGTCCGGCTTATATGGTGATGTGGATGAGTGACAGCTGGTGCTGATGACAAGTGACAGCTGTCACTCCCGGTTGCTATGATGCCCTCTCGTGCTTGAAGCCCGCACTTCAAGGAGGGCGCCATCTGGTGGTGGTGGGCCAGCAGTACCTCCTCTTCAGTGGCCCACACAACACTAATAGCGGTGATAGTGCAGCAGATAACTGAAACAATCGTGCAAATGGTGATACAAGCACCAAAGTTGGCACAAATGCTCCTTAGACATTACTCATTTGAAAAAACCGACTGGCCACTTGAATTTTCAATAGGCGGCCAGGTAGGGGTCAATTGAAGAATTACACAGTGGTCAAAATTAAAAAATGCTCAAATCATTTTGAAAACTACACTACAGTATTTGTCTTATTGTAAAGATTCCAAAAAGGTATAGTTTGTACTATCTATGACTGAATGATCAGGAGCTATGGGGTAAAAACAACAAAAATGGTGACAAAGGTCAGTTTCAGTTTGTACAGGGGTCAAAAGTTAAACTTCCTTCAGTTTTGGTAAAAAGTGATGCAAATTATTGGTTGAGCTAATAGGATTAATAAATGTAATAGTTTTGATTGTGTTGAATGTTTGGTCTCCAAAGTAAAGGTCAAACAAGGTCAACGTCCATTGCATTCTTTGACATGTGACATATGTTACCCTGTAACATGATAACTAAGCATGATACATGGTCCAAACTATTCCTTTTTAAAACCCTGTTAACTCAACTAATAATTTGCATAATTATTTACCAAAATTGGAGCAACTTTAACTTTTGACCCCTGTACAAACTGAAACTGACCTTTGTCACCATTCTTGCTGCTTTTACCCCATAACTCCTGATCATTCAGTCATAGATAGTCCAAACTATACCTTTTTGGAATCTTTACGATCATACAAATAATGTGGTGTAGTTTACAAAATGATTTGAGCATTTTAAAATTTTGACCCCTGTGTAATTCTTCAATTGACCCCTACCTGACCGTCTATTGAAAATTCAAGTGGCCAGTCGGGGTTTTTTTTTCAAATGAGTAATGACTAAGGAGCATTTGTGCCAACTTTGGTGCTTGTATCACCATTTGCATGATTTTGCTCTAAATATTCTCTTAGCTGCTGCACTATGATGCAAAATGCAAAATTCTTGAGCTTTTCCAATACCTAGCAACAGGGTGAAGGAATATATATCTTAAATGTGCTTAATTATGCATTAACCATTTGTGCTCTATCCCATTTTTCTTATGTTTTATCTTAAGGATAATCACTGGTTCATCTGTATCTCTCATAACTTAGAAGTGATCATTTACTCACTGAGTAATAAAACTTGTTGTGCAGACCATGAAGCAACAGGCATATGCGCAAGTGGTTATAAACCGTTGTCAGGATGTTTGGTTTCAGTTCTGTTTCAACTGTGGTTAACCACAGGCTTACTGAGAATTGCAAATGTACCAACAAATGTGACACCATAGCTTTCAGTTACAAGAAAAGGTGTTGCATTATCAGGTTCAGTTCAAGTTACTTTATTGATACCCGTAGGTAGATTTGTGTTGCAATCACAGAGAGTATTCAACTTAAAACATATAAGGAAAGGACAACAATGACATACTTAAAGATCAGACACATTCATAAAAGTGCTCAAATCCACATCAAACCAATCAATCAATCAATTTTTTTTTATATAGCGCCAAATCACAACAAACAGTTGCCCCAAGGCGCTTTATATTGTAAGGCAAGGCCATACAATAATTATGTAAAACCCCAACCGTCAAAACGACCCCCTGTGAGCAAGCACTTGGCTACAGTGGGAAGGAACAACCACCACTAACCACAGCTTAGAAACTACCTAAATTGGTGCAAATTTTCCTACTATAATTTATTTTTCTGAATAATAGCAGCTGGAATGTGTAGCGCTCTGTTCTGCATTTTGGGACTGCAAACCTCCAACCAGACGGAAGAAGCTGAAATTCCCCATATAGAGGGTGTGAGTGGTCTTGTAGAATCAATTTTGTGATACTGTTTAGCTGCCTCATATACAACGACTCGGGGCTAAGCTGTGGCTCTCCAATCATCTTCCCTGACCACTTCACTGTCTGCATTAGTTTGTTCCTTTCCTTCGCTGACAAAGCACCCTGCCGTGACACTAAAGAATAAGACACAACAGATTCAATAAAAGACCCACAAAACAGTCCCATGATGGTTTTGTCGATATTAAAAGATGACAGCTTCCTCAAACAAAACAAACGCTGGTGCCCTTTTTACAAACAGCTTCACAGTTGGTCTCAAAGTTCAGCTTACAGTCTATCATAGTTCCAAGGTACTTGTATGACTGCACAAGTTCCACCCTCTGACCATTGATGGCTGTGGCCTCAGATGTACAGGGTTTTTTTTCTGAAATCCACAATCATATCTTTAGTCTTTGAAATGTTCAGCTGAAGGTGGGACTCTTAACACCACCTGACAAAGTAGTCAACAACAGGTCCATGACTGGTTTCATTATCCTGCAATAAACTTACAATAACAGAGTCATCTGCATATTTTAAAATTATCCTCTTCTCATGCATACTCTGACACATGTCTGTGTACAAAATAATAAGCAAGGAGAACAGGACGCACCCTTGGTCAGGTAGAACACCATTAAACCTGACCCACTGCGTCCGCTCGGTTAAAAAGTCAAGAATTCAGCCAGCAAGATTCTTATTTAAATTAAATTGATCTAAAAGCCTACGGGTTAAAATATGTGGCTGGACTGTATTAAAAGCAGAAGAGAAATCAATAAATGAGTCTAACATGACATCCATTACCCTCCATATGTTTAAACAGCGGGTTAAGAAGAGTGAGTGTGGCGTCCTCCACTCCTCTGTGAGGCCTGTAAGCAAACTGCAGAGAATCCAGTACCTGTTCAGTGTTTCTCAGGATCTCTGACTGCACAAATTTTTCTAAAACCTTCATAATAATTAATGTTAGTGCCACTGGTCTAAAATCATTGAGGGATGTAGGGCAGCTAGATTTTGGAACAGGAACAACCATAGCATTTTTCCAGACACTAGGGTCATGTTGTAACAATAAAGACTAATTAAAAATATAATGAAACACTGAACTCTGTTCCTTGGCGCCGTGTTTAAGGACACGTCCACATATTTTGTTTATTTTTAGTTTTAACTCTCCGAAATTCTCTCTCAACTTCCTTCTGATTAATGTTAAAGTGCTCATGCTCTTTCATTGTAGGGCTCACATCCTGAATTACCTTACCAAAATAAAATACATTAAAACAATTATAAAAACACTTAAGAGCATTAGCAAATTCTAACTCTGAATTAAAATCATTTAAAATGCTAAGAGTACTACTTTTCAGATTGTAGAGGCCTGTTATTTTTTTCATGCAAGACCAAGCTGAACCAAGATCCTTTGCAGGCATCTTATTCTCCAAGATAGTTTTGTACTCTTGTTTAGCTTTAAAAATTTCAATGTTAAACTCTTTGATGGCTGCATGCAGCTCTGATATTGTGCCTTGTTGAAAAGCACGTTTTTTCTTTTGTATCGCAGACTTAACCAATTTTTTCACCCACGGCTTATTATTTGGATAGACTTTAACCGTCTTGCATGGAATAATCATATCTATACAAAAGGAGACGTAACAATACGTTAAGTCTGCCAGTTCATCCAAATCGTTGCCACGGGATTGCTTGAAGATGTCCCAGTCTGTGCATTCAAAACATTCCTGCAGGCAGAGCACAGATTCCTCGTTCCAGTCTTTCATGTTCACGGTCTGTGCCCTCTCCCTTATTAGGACAGTTTTACGAATTAAGTTAGCATTAAATATAAGTTAGAAGTTAGCATTAAATGCACACAATTGTGGTCTGCAGAACCCACACGTGGGAGAGGGAGAGATTTATATGCATCCTTCAGTGACCCATAGCAAAGATCCAAATCTTATCCTGCCTGGTTGTGCAGGAAACATACTGATAAAAGTTAGGAAAAGTCTTTTTAAGACAAATGTGATTAAAATCACCAAGAATAAAATTTGGAGCATCAGGAGAGATGGACTGCAGTTTTTGCACCATATCAAAAAGAGTGCTGGAGGCAGCATTGGCCTTTGGGTGTATGTACACTACGGTTATCAATAGCTGAGGAAACTCGCAAGGTGGATAAAAGGGGAGCAACAATACTGATAAAAGTTCAGCTAGAAATGGTTCAAACAACTCCTTATTAGGTAAAGGTCAGGAGTCAGATGGAGACTGCGTGCATGTCAAGCAAGGAAGATAGCACAATGCAGGGGGCAGGACTACGCCCCGAACCAGCTGGGAGAAGGCCAATCAAAGAAGGATGACACCTAAGAATAGAGTAACTTTGTCCAGACTAGGTTGAACAGATTCGACCATATAAAAAGCTCTAGGGAAGGATAGTTGGGGTCCCTCCTGATGTAATCTTTCCTGCTGCTGATCCGCTAGAGGCTACGCTGAGGGACAGACTTCAGAACGGACTTCAGAACGGACCTACAGAATTCTGTATATGGTATATCTTACT
This sequence comes from Thalassophryne amazonica, assembly GCF_902500255.1. Classification (NCBI taxonomy): domain Eukaryota; kingdom Metazoa; phylum Chordata; class Actinopteri; order Batrachoidiformes; family Batrachoididae; genus Thalassophryne; species Thalassophryne amazonica. Next base: position 29,884,521 of record NC_047106.1, read on the forward strand.
TACTCTGTTTCTCAATTAATTTTCTGTAATATATTCCCGCGTGAGAGGTCTATCTCCCGGGACAATTTGAATCATAATTTGGACTCTTGTAACCTTCTTTGCATCAACTACCGCACAGGGACCAGAAGAGAGGACAATGTCCTCTAACGAGGTCACAGGCTTACCTGGTTTCCAACAAGGGTCAACCACACCTCCTCAAAAAGATAAATTTTTCTGTCCCCTTCTTACTCGGAGTTGCTCTCAGAAACCTCCTGGATCATTCTTAAGCTAAGATTCCTTGCTAGGAATCATTAGGCTAAGTTGGGAGCTCTCTGAGAGGACACTGAGAATCTTTGTGAATACAGGCCCTGGAGTTTGCCAAAAGACACCTGAAGGACTCTCAAATGATGAGAAACAAAATTCTCTGCTCTGATGAGCTAAAGAACACTTTGGTGTGTGAATGCCAGGCGTCATGTTTGGAGGAAACCAGGCACCATCCCTATAGTGAAGCATGGTGGTGGCAGCATCATGCTGTGGGGATGTTTTTCAGCAGGAGGAACTGGGAGACTAGTGAGGATTGAGGGAAAGATGAATGCAGCAAAGTACAAAGACATCCTGGATGAAAAGCTGCCCAGGAGCGCTCTTGACCTCAGACTGGGGCGACGGTTCATCTTTCAGCAGGACAATGACCCTAAGCACACAGCCAAGATATCGAAGAAGTGGCTTCAGGACAACTCTGTGAATGTCCTTGAGTGGCCCAGCCAGAGCCCAGACCTGAACCCGACTGAACATCTCTCAAGAGATACGAAAATGGCTGTGCACCGACACTCCCCATCCAACCTGATGGAGTTTGAGAGGTGCTGCAAAGAGGAATGAACAAAACTGCCTAAAGATAGGTGCACCAAGCTTGTGGCATCATATTAAAGAAGACTTGAGGCTGTAATTGCTGCCAAAGGTGCATCAACAAAGTATTCAGCAAAGAGTGTGGATATTTACTGTATATACATGTGATTTCTTAGGTTTTTATTATTATTATTATTATTAAGAAATTAGCAAAAAAAAACTTATTTCATGTTGTCATTATGGAGTGTTGTGAGTAGAATTTTGAGGGGGAAAATGATTTTATTCCATTTTGGAAGTAAGACTGTAACATAACAAAATGTGGAAAAAGTGAAGTGCTGTGAATACTCTCTGGATGCACTGTATAGCAATAAAACCTTGAATCTGTTGATGAATTCTGTTATTTTTATTATTTTACCATTTTGAAGTACTGGTATTTCAACACTTAAATTTTATGATAAAACAATGTTAATTTTAATTCCATTTAACACAGCCATCAGTGAGACCATAGCGACAGAAACTATTCCAAACGTGTATTCCATTATGGGTCTGTGAAAGGCTCCGTTCTGGCTTTGTTTACTTGTGTTGCCTGGATGCCTCATGTGTCAGCATGACTGGTTGTGATTACTCTCAGCTGTGGCTGGTTTAGGTGTTGTTACAGCTGAGCCAATCAAAACCAAGACTGGGACCCAAAAAGCTGGGAGCAGAGTGACGAAAACCGAGTAAAAATTTATTTGTATAAAGATACAAAGAATTTTGCAATGTGCAGGAGACACCGGAGGCAGGAGGAACAGGTTGGACCAGAACAGGTACTGTGACAGGTGACAGGAAACAAGTTGCTGCACACAGAGCTGACAGGTGACTGGTGACGCTGGAAACAGCACAGAAAACTAGGTGAGAAAAATGAGGGGGATATAACAGGTATTCTGTCTAACACAGATGAGGGGTCTGGTACCATGTTGTGAAAACAGAGTTTCTGACAAATTCTGGGGTGGATGAACCTTGGCTTATACGAGGTCTGTGATAAAAGTAACGGACCTTATTATTTTTTTCAAAAACCATATGGATTTGAATCATGTGTGATTACATCAGACATGCTTGAACCCTCGTGGGCATGCCAGTTTTTTCACGCCTGTCGGTTACGTCATTCGCCTGTGGGCAGTCTTTGAGTGAGGAGTCGCCCACCCTCTCGTCGTTTTTTCATTGTTTAGGAATGGCTCAGAGACTGCTGCTTTGTTTGATAAAAATTTTTTCAAAAACTGTAAGGCACAACTGAGTGGACACCATTCGATAAATTCAGCTGGTTTTCGGTAAAAATTTTAACGGCTGATGAGAGATTTTGGTCTGGTAGTGTTGCTTTAAGGACGGCCCACGGCGCCTGATGGCGATCTGCGCTTCGAGGCGGCGGCGTCTCGCCGTTTCAAGTTGAAAACTTACACATTTCAGGCTCTGTTGACCCAGTAAGTCGTCAGAGAACAGAGAACTTTCAGAAGAAGTTGGCATGAGGAGTTTATTCGGACATTCCATTGTTAACGGGCATTTTGTAATGAAAGAACGTGCGGGCAGAGTCGCATGTCGGGCCGGACCCGACCGTGGGGGGTCGCGACAGGAAAAACACCTCCGTTGGAAACCTTAACGGGCAAGTTGGAACATGCCCAAGCTGTTAAACAATTTCTCAGTTACTCACTTGTTGAAAGCCATCAAAAGCCGCCTGAATTTTATAAATGGTTTTCAACACGTAGGTGTTTTTCCTGTCGCGGCGCACACAGATTCGCCGAGTCGTCACGGAAACGACTCAGCGAATTTGCGCGCACGTCTTTCATTACAAAATGTCTTTAAACAGTGGAATGTCCGCATAAAGTCCTCATGCCGGCCTCTTCTGAATCTTCTCTGTTCTCTCACGACGTCCTGGGTGAATTAAGCCTTAAATTAGGATGTTTTCAGGTCAAAACAGGCCGACGACGGCGCCTGGAAGCGCTGCGCGACATCCCGCTCCGTGGGAAGTCCTTACAGCGACAGAAACACCCCATAATCTCTCATCAGCCGTTAAACTTTTCACCAAAAACCAGCTTAATTTCTCGAATAGTGTCCACTCGGATATTCCTCACAGGTCCAGAAAAAATGTTGATAATGCAACGGGCGCTGTCCGCAGCGGCTATTCAGACAAAGGGATTCCAACGGGCGGGGTGGAGCACTCCTCACTCAAGGCCTGCCCACATGCAAATGACGTCACCGACACGTGTGAAAAAACTCACGCATGCGCACGAGGGTTCAAGCTTGTCTGACGTAAAAACATATGAATCAAATCCATTTATTTTTTGAAAAAAAATAAAAAGGACCGCTTTTTTCATCACAGACCTCGTATACCGGTGTAGATGAGTGCAGAAACAGGTGATGATAATCAGCTCCGTGACATGGTGCCTGAAGAAACAGATGGGGAGGGGGAGCAGAACAGAGCACACACCAAGGCAACACAGCAGGTGCATCCTTAAAGATGCTGACTGACGTGTCTTCTCTGTTGAGGTATTTCAGTTGGAGTGGTTCTAATGCGTTAGTTCTCGCCTCACTTAATTATAGAGGTTAGGATTTGGGTTTCTGCTTTATTGTCCTGCTTTGTCACTCTTGTCTTTGAGTTTGTTAATAAAGCCTGACTTCTTTTCTCGCTGCTGTAATTTAAGAAATGTCGGATGATACACTAGACGGAATTTATATCCAAACTTGATCGGACGGTGGACTCTTCAACTTTGCACTATTAAAATCCCAGCATTTTGTATTGGTGAAGTGCATTCATGGGCTCCTCTACGCTGATGACTCTGCTCTGGTGGCACACACACTGGATGGTATCCAGGGGCCAGAGCTTACGGTATGACCATAAATGTTAAGAAAACTGAGGTACTCTACCAGCCTGCTCCTGGGCAGCCAGGCATCCCACCATGGGTCCTGCTGGGTGGAACCCCACTCGTTGAGGTGGAAACGTTCACGTATCAGGGATCTGCAGTGAAAAATGATAACTCCATGGACAGTGAGATTGATGCACGGGTGCGTGCCACCTCAATAGCATTCGGATGCCTTTCAGTTTTCATTTATATCGCGCCAAATCACAACAGAGTTGCCTCAAGGCACTTCACACAAGTAAGGTCTAACCTTAGTAACTCCCAGAGCAACAGTGGTAAGGAAAAGCTCCCTCTGAGGAAGAAACCTCAAGCAGACCAGACAAGGCCTGCCTTAAGGACCGGCTGTGGAATGTGAAACTTACTGTATTGGATTGAACATGAAGCTAAACGTATACAGGGTTGTAGTGCTGAATGCTCTTCTATAGTATATGGACTAGAGGTGTCAACCTTAGATGCCCGTCATGTCTGACGGCTGTCTGTCTGGGCCAACGCCATCTTCGTGGACTGATGGGTATTACCTGGACAGATCGTATTTCTAACGCTGAGGTCCTGAGGTGGGTGGGCATACCAGCTATAGAAGCCATGATTACCCATTCGTAACTCAGATGGACCGGACATGTAATCAGGATGTCTGAAGACCGACTGCTGTGGGACCTGCTTTTTTCTGAGCTGAAGGAGGGGACAAGGCCCCGTGGTCAGCCGCGACTGCATTTTGAGGACACGGTAAAATGTTGAACAGTAGTAAGGGAAAGTGCTGAAGCAATTCACAGAAACTGGGAAAACCAGGAAAACAAAAGAAGATGCCGACAGCATGCAGCTGACTAAACTAATTTCTGGAAATTAACTCTAAACTGTTTATTTTAATATTTGAGCTATAGTTTTCAACTTTTGAACATTTTTCTGAACATTTGGTAGGTTTTTTTTTCCCTCGTTTTCCTTTCTTTCCTTTTTGTTGCGCAGTATTTGTCCTAGCCTGTAATAGACTGACTGACATAGAGACACATAGATAGTTCTTAGTTAAATCAATGTCTTGTTCATTCACACTGGGCTGTGCTACCAAACCTACTGAACCTCTGTTGCCTTTTGTCATCGTATGAACCAAGATATTTGGTGTTTTGTACAGTTAAATTAATTTAATTTGTTAATAAACATAAGTTCCTGCATTTAACCTTCACAGTAACTGATTCAGTGCAACAGAATGTAAAATCTGTCATGAACATCGACAAGAAATAACAAATTGTGAAGAGCAAATGTGAAATGTGAAGTGATAATTTGAAGGTGAGGTTTGCTACAACACATCTCAACTCCCACCAGCCAGTCATGTACAGGCACTCATTTCATGTTCAAACACAGATGCATTCTCAAGTTTCAATCTGTACTAGGTCTTGGGGCTTATACATCCCTTTTAACCACACCCATGAACAATAAAAGCGTGCAGTCACAACTCCCACCCAACCACTGGGTCCAGACTTCAGCCAGCAAAAGTAGAGCCTCCATCTGCTAAAGGGAACCACAAAGGGACACTATGGAAACCGTATCGAGCCGCGATGCTGCACCCACCTACCTGGGATGGTCTATCTTCAACACGTTATGTTGTTGTCTTCCTCTGGGGATTGCTGCAATTGTCTACTCCTGTAAGGTATGGAATCTGCTGCATATCTCCAAGTTAGACCTCTTGTCTCCACATTGTTTTAGAAATAAAAATGTGTGTTGGGGGGGGGGTTCTGGTTTTCTGCTGGAGATGATGTGAAATGTGACTAGTTCCTGGCAATAGGGTAAACTTGTAAAGTAAAAACTAATTTTGACTCATTTTTAAAGCATTGTTTAACCACTTAGATTAATTCTGAATTCATGTTGTTCATTAAACCCAAATCAATGATTTGCAAAAGGAAGTAAAGTTAATTTTCTGTTGCACATGTGGAGCAGCTCTATCACCCCACCACCACCACCCCATCCCCAAAACTGATTAGCCTGTAATGTAATTAAGTTTGATGTGATTGAATTTCCTGAGCCAATGAGCATGTATTGTTTGGCAAAGTGAATGTCACGTCGATTTGATGTGCTTTTGATGAGTGTTTTCTTTTTTTTGTTTGTTCGGTTGTTTTGTTAAGGCAAAAGATGCCAATGCCATGGGCGCGGCAACCCAAGCTCAGGAAGCATCGAGGACGGCCAAGATCCTGAACATTGTCGGACTCGTGTGCGGAATTATTCTCATCATCATTTGCATCGCTGTCAGATTTACTATGTGAAGACTGACAGCTTGTTTGATGCTATATTGTGGCTCATGATATCTGCAGATTTTTTTTTTTTTATGTGTATATGTATAAAGCCATGGACTTCCCCTCCTCCATATGCAGGACCACTAAATACAACCAGATGTCACTCCATGTGTGTCTATGTAGACCCGTGTGTGTGTGTGTGTGTACTTTTTCAAGCTTCTATTAACAGACGTAAGGAATGTTGTTATAAACTACAGCTTCAAAAAACCACACACAAAAACATGTTTGTGTGAGGTGAAAGCTCTCTCTCATACAATATAAAATGCTTGTTTGCTTCTTTTGTTGCACAAATAATAAAAAGCAGTAACATGGAAATACTGTTGTCTCATGATATCTTGTCTAACATGCACATCATGACATTAAACTATAAAAATATAATGCAATGCTAAAATACCCTCGGCCGTATGAGCCGTCTTCTTTATAATATAATTTGCAGTTGTTTAATTGGTATCCTGGTGTGTATGTGTATATATATATATATATATACAGTGAGGAAAATAAGTATTTGAACACCCTGCGGTTTTGCAAGTTCTCCCACTTAGAAATCATAGAGGGGTCTGAAATTTTCATCTTAGGTGCATGTCCACTGTGAGAGACATAATCTAAAAAAAAAAAAAAAAAATCGGGAAATCACAATGTATGATTTTTTTTAATAATTTATTTATGTTACTGCTGCAAATAAGTATTTGAACCCCTACCAACCAGCAAGAATTCTGGCTCTCACAGACCTGACAAGGACCTAGACCTGCACAAAGCTGAGATGGACTACAGAACAACAGGCAAGCAGCTTGGTAGAAGACAACAACTGTTATGATTATTTATTAGAAAGTGGAAGAAACACAAGATGACTGTCAATCTCCCTCAGTCTGGGATTCCATGCAAGATCTCACTTTGTGGGGTAAGGATGATTCTGAAAAAGCTCAGAACTACACAGGAGGACCTGGTCAATGACCTGAAGAGAGCTGGGACCACAGTCACAAAGATTACATTAGTAACACATGATACTGTCATAGTTTAAAATCCTGCAGGGTAGCAAGGTCCCCCTGCTCAAGCCAGCACATGTCCAGGCCCATTTGACGTTCATCAGTGACCATCTGGATGATCCAGAGAAGGCATGGGAGAAGGTCATGTGGTCACAGGAGACCAAAATAGAGCTTTTTGGAATCAGCTCCACTTACCATGTTTAGAGGATGAGAACAACCCCAAGAAAACCATCCCAACCGTGAAGCATGGGGGTGGAAACATCATACTCTGGGGGTGCTCTTCTGCAAAGGGGCCAGGACGACTGCACCGTATTTAAGGGAGGATGGATGGGGTCATGTATTGTGAGATTTTGGGGAACAACCTCCTTCTCTCAGTAAGAGCATTGAAGATGGGTCATGGCTGGGTCTTCCAGCATGACAATGACCCCAAACACACAGTCAAGGCAACTAAGGAGGGGCTCCGTAAGAAGCATTTCAAGGTCCTGGAGTGGCCTGGCCAGTCTCCAGACCTGAACTCAATAGAAAATCTTTGGAGGGAGCTGAAACTGCAAACCTGAAAGATTTGGAGAAGATCTGTATGGAGGAGTGGACCAAAATCCCTGCTGTAGTGTGTGCAAACCTGGTGAACAACTACAGGAAACATTTGACCTCTGTAATTGCAAACAAAGGCTACTGTACCAAATATTAACATTGATTTTCACAGGTGTTCAAATACTTATTTGCAGCAGTAACATACAAATAAATTATTTTAAAAAATCATACATTGTGATTTCCGGAATTTTTTTTTTTTTTAGATTATGTCTCTCACAGTGGACATGCACCTAAGATGAAAATTTCAGACCCCTCCATGATTTCTAAGTGGGAGAACTTGCAAAATTGCATGGTGTTCAAATACTTATTTTCCTCACTGTATATATATATATATATATATATATATATATATATATATATATATATATATATATATATATATATATATAATATAAAATATTAATTAATTATATATTTATCGTTATTTACTTTAATTATTAAGATCCTATTGTCTTATGTACAATTTGTACATATGATCAATGAACTCATCAATCAACCATTAACAATATTTACATTTTAATGGCATCTGCAAGAGGCCGTGCGCATACATGAGCTTTTGACAAGTGCAGGTTAGCTTTGACTTAGCGGACGTTAGCATGCATGCTATGTTTTGGAAATCACTCCAGAGGTGTTATCAGGTTACAAAAACAGCCTTTTCAGTTCTATAAGTGTTTATTTCTTGCTAGCTTTTACATAATATAGAACAAAGAGGTTGTATTTACAAACGAAACAAAGTTTGCAGCTAGCTAGACCAGCCTGTGACATCGCAGTGCCGCTCTACTCTAGCTGGCTGTCACCCCCGCCTCTAAAAAAAGGAACAGAATGAAGCAGAATGTCCCTTTTTAACCTCTTAAAATAGGTCAATGTGAGCCATCTCTGAACTTGTCCAAGGTCTGTGTCCCAAGAATGTTCCCTGTGAATTTGAAGACTCGAGCAGTCATAGGACTGGACTTATGCTGAGCACAGACAGATGGACGGATAGAAGCAAAGTCTTCGCAATACCCGATATCCATATTGATGGCCTCTGGTAAAAAAATTTGTTTGAAATTCATAGGCACATCCATACAGTATGGACAACACTCGATTTATACAGCACATAATAAATTTTATCTTCAAGGTAACCAATACGTTAATGAACATCAAGCATGTTCATTCATTCCAAAGCTTTGGCAAAATTTGTAAAATGCAATGACTCAATCAGTGGTGTAGTCTACGTGGAACGCAGGTAGACGCCGTCTACTCACCTAAAATGACCGGGAATTTACGTCTACCCACTTCAAATTGCCCCGGGGAACGTGACGGTGTAAATAAAATAAGCGCTTATTGACTGTAATTTTATTTTCTCCCTTTAAAAGACAGCCATCAGGCGTCCATCACTGCAGTGCACCGTATGTTCCACCCCCGCTCGCTCTGCTAGATAAGAGTTTTAATTGGCTCATAGAGAGATGGGGCGGGGCTACCAGGTAATCAGCGCGAAAGCCGCACACAAAGAAGAATGGTGGAAGTATCGATGGTGATTATTACACGAAAAAATGAAAAGAAAACAGGCCTCGGTTTTAGATTTTTTTTTTTTTCTTTTCCAAAACGTCCACCTGCTGCTTCAGGGCCGATTGATGAAGTTTGCACCCTGAGTGGAGGAGATAAACCTGGCGCTGTCTGCATTTCTGGTAAGTGGGCCAGCCTACGACAGCTAGTTTTTTTATTTGTTCACTAAGCTAATGGGCCTTTCACACTGAATACGTCAGGCGCGTCAAAAAACGGTCTAAAAAGCATTATTTTCAATGAGACGCGTTGCTTTTTAGATGCTGACGGGAGCGCGCATTGCCGCTTGTCGGCAGGCTGACGTGGACATAGTTCAAGCCAATCCAACTTTCTGAGCCGTGACGTACCTTTGCGTTGTCCAATAGGAACGATGCGTCGGGCCAAAACACGGAAGACTAGTGGCAGAAACAAACCACTGATCTGTAAAAAATGGATCGGTGTAGAAATAAACCACTGATCTGTACAAAACAAACGTGTCACAGGACTGCTCATTTATGGAGCAGTTTTATGAAGAAAAATCCTTGGAAATGTTTTTGTTGTTGTTGTTTGTTACCTCAGAATTTCTGATTACTGTTAAAAAAGTTTAAAACACTTGTAATTAAAATAGCTAAATAAATCAATAAATGGTTCTTTAGAAACCTTTCATCTGTAAATTAAAACCACCTGTTATTTCAGATTAGATAATTTCTTGTTTAACATAAGGAACCTCAGACATTTATTTTTAGACAAAATAACATGGAAATTTGTACATTTTTTTAAGTCTGGTAGATTATTTATATCTCATTTCAACCAGAAAAACAGACACCGTAAATAAATACAAATGTTTATTATAAATGCAACAGGAAATAATTTAGCAATGACTGCAGTGATTGTAAAGTAGGATTTCTGTGACATAAACCTCCTGATGAATTTTTTTTAATGCTTATTTCAACTTGTAATTTTGACAAAATATGTAATTGCCTTTAATGTTGTTATCAGGACAGAGTCATTTCTAAAATATGAATTTGAGCACAATAAGTGGAGAGCTTCTACTTGTGCAAATGTCTTTTGACTTTGATTCGTGGACATTTTTAATGATCCATTCATTTATTGTTAAAATATAAAATGAAACAGCTTTTTAAAAAATAATAGAGTTTTGCCGGTAATCTACAGATGTCTCTTGAGCTTGAGTCCCGTTGGCTGTTGGATCGTGTAGTTTTAAAATGACTGGAATTGGTAAGTGTCATACTCCCAGTAGTTGCATGGTTGTCTTAGTTAGTTAGTTGGTTGTCTTCATACTATACTTTTGTGCCACTGATTTGGCCTACAATGTTTTTGTCATGGGTTGAAAAGGTTTCTGCAAAGTAAAGCATCTACCATATTTTCATTGTATGTGAATTTTCTGGGAGCTAGCTTCTGTCCTTCAGCCTAGCTGCTGTTTTAATGGAACTTAACGTATACTAATACTAGCTTGTTTATACTGGGTAGGTTTCCTTATGGACCACAAAGCCTACAGGTTCCAGTCCCCCGTCTGGACCTGATGATGGACTGTCAATTTCAACAGAGATTGTGGTAGGAGGCGTGAGGCTCTACAGCCAGTGCATGCTCATGTAGACCGGTGTGTTCTGTTTTGTTTTTGTTTATGCGTCTAAACTGTCCACAAACAACGTGGGGCCATGCGGATTATATGAAGGGTGAATCTTGCAGCTGCTGAATTTGACAGTACAGGCTCATATCCGATACTAAATACAGGGAGGAAAAGTGAACTCTTGCAGTATACTTAGTTGGGAGGCAATAATCTGCTCCTTATTATTGTTAAGAGAACTTTTCTTTCTTAATAACAAGGAGTCACAGTCACTTTTTTTTTGAGTGACTGTGACTTAAAGTTGTCTTATTTCCTGTTAAACAATGTACAGTAGCTTGCATATGATACTTTTGGCTGGATTGAACATTGTTTATTCCTGGTTTATGACCTGATTAAATTTCTTTGTTAAATTAGGTTTTCAGATGCCAGAAAATAAATGTATTTGATCTTTGTATTTTTAATCACTCTTTTAGATTTACTGTTGTATACTGTATTTTGCAATTGGTGCAAATTACTTACTTACATTCTGACACATTTCTCACATTTATAGTGGCAAATATAGAATATAAATGATCAGATGGAAAGTATAGATCTATTTGTTGTTATGGTGTTAAAAATGTTAATAACCGGGGCGCAATGCACGGGTTTGACGGGCAAAAACACAGTCTACCCACTTCAAAAATGTAGACTACACCACTGGACTCAATGAATTTATCCCCTCCAGTTTGTTAATATGATAACTTAAAATGAGAAAATGCTATTACCATGTAAGTGTCAAAATAAATTGGTTAAAATGTGGTTAACATTGATCTATCACATCAATGCAAAAAGACATTTGTATTGCTTATACATATACCATATACCTGTAGGCCACCTGCAGGACATGTCAGGGATTGTTGCATCGAGAGATCTTATCATCACATGTATGACTGAAATTAGGAGCCAGTGTGGTTTAAGTTACACATAGCCACCAAGGCCATGACTGTTTGTTTTAAAACAAGAGTAAAAGATGATGATACAGTGTTGTTATCTGGACAATTTATCATTGTTTGCACTCAAAGAAATTATGAGATGACCAATAAATAAATAAATAAAGATTATGATAGTTTATGATTGGGTTTGGGTTAAACATCATGGTATTCATGAAAAGGTGGAATAACGGAATAAGGTTGTGTAAGAAGAAACTCGTTTGTGACGTATAGTATACTCATTTCATGTGAAAGTTTACTCTTGAAAGTAGCTCACTTCGTTTACTGCAAACAAGTTAATGCCAATTGGTGCCAACATTTTTGCCAGAGTTTTGGTTTGGAAAATACAGTACATGTAATGTTAATGTTTGATCTACATCCTCTGATTATTATTATTATCAATTCAGTTTAATTTGATTTATTTATATAACACCAAATCACAACAAAAAGCCATCCCAAGGCGCTCCACATGGGTAAGGTCAAACTTTACCAACCCCCTGAGCAAACACATAGGTGACAGCAGTAAGGAAAAACTCCCTTTGATGTTTTTTGAGGAAGAAACCTCAAGCAGACCAGACTCAGAAGGACCATTCTAACAGTAACAGACAGCATAAAACAAAGTACAAATGAACAAAATGCAGACAAAGCAGCATGCAAAACACAGTCCAGAACAGATCTGATTCTAAAAAGTCCCAGTTTTAAGTCAATGTGGTATGTTGTAGCTCAGCAGTATCATTCAGGTCAGCTGTCTTAGGCAGGTAAGTGGTTATTCAGTGGTCCAGCAGGTGGTGACAAAAACCCAGGTCCCAGGTGTCATGTCCAGTTTCAGTGACAGCACCTCAGACCAAGAAAAAGAGAGGGGAATCAATCGGCGGGAGCAACAACATCTAAAACATTAGTTCCCAGCAGTAAATCAACATAGAATTTTGATATAATGAGGCTTGGCTTGCTCCATTGTTAATAAGACAGTTTTAAAGGAGAGGAAAAAATGGTTCAGTACTATACAAATATGCTAGCTACACAAAATCTAGATTTGAATGACTTCAGAGAGTCAGACGGTTTTATGGTAAATGGACTGCATTTATATAGCGCTCTTCCATCTGCATCAGATGCTCACAGCGCTTTATAATAATGCCTCACATTCACCCATTCACACTCACACACCGATGTCAGAGTGAAATGGACTGCATTTATATATAGCGCTTTTCCATCTGCATCAGACTCTCAAAGCGCTTTACAATAATGCCTCACATTCACTCTGATGTGAGGGTGCTGGCATACAAGGTACTCACTACACACCGGGAGCAACTAGGGTATTAAGGACCTTGCCCAAGGACCCTTAGTGATTTTTCTGGTTAGGCTGGGATTTGAACTGAGGATTCTCTGGCCTCAAGCGCAAAGCTTAACCACTAGACCATCACCTCCTTTATCTCAGGAGACAGATTGTTTCACAGAACAGGCGCATGATAAGAGAAAGCTCTGTGGCCTGCTGACATCTTTTTAACCGTAAGGATAAATACTGTTGTAGTCCTGTGTCCTGACAATGCAGAACACAGGCTGGTATGTAAGGTTTAATTAGGTCATCCAGGTAGGGAGGTGTTGGTTTGTGATGGATTTTGTAATTTAGTAACAAAACCTTAAAATCAGATCTGGCAGAGACAGGAAGCTAATGAAGGGAGGCCAAAATTGAAGTAATATAGTCAAACGTTCTGCTTCTAGTAAAAGTTCTTGCAGGAGCATTTTGAACCAGTTGGAGACCTCTAATGCTGGACTGCGGTCAACCAGAGAATAGGAAGTTGTAGTAATCCAATCTAGAAGATACAAAAGCATGAATCAGAGTCTCTGTGTCAGCCACAGACAGATTGGGGCAAACCCTCGCTATGTTATGAAGTGGAAGAAAGCAGCACTAGTGAGTTCTCTAAATCGAATCAAACACTACCCCAACGTTTTTCACTATCACTGTGACGTATAACACACGGGTGTAGGTTTAGCGTTAGCTGTTCAAACTGATGTTTATGTCTGACTGGACCAACGACCACCATCTTTCTTGTCCAAATTTAAAAGTAAGAAGCTGTTTGACACCCAGTTTATCACTGAAGCCAGCCAGACAGACAAACACATTCACACTCACATGCACACCTACGGACAACTTAAAGTTTCCAATCCACCTAACCTGCATGTCTTTGGATGTGGGAGGAAGCCAGAGCACCCAGAAGGAACCCACACAAACACAGAGAGAACACGTAAACTCCACACAGAAAGACCACAAGTGGGAATCAATCTCATGACCTTTTTGTTATGAGGCCAACAGTGCTAACCATTAAGCCACTGTGGTGCTCAAACTAAAACACAATTTCCATAATACTTTGTAAATTGGAACTTCAGTGAAAACTATTGAATTCAGAGGTGGAAGTGTTGCAATAAAACCAGTGCAGTTACAGAATAATTTACAATCTTAAATTAAAAACACAATCGGATCTTAAAATATTTAATGCACAAGTGAAACAATGTAGAACAACGTGAAAGGCATTTGCACCTGACACAATATACGCACATTCACGTAAACAAAATTACATCGGTTTTATAATATGCTGCAAATTAGCGTCAACGATAAATAAACTGCTCAGAAGTGGCACATGATCCAGTTTTTGCTTCATTCCAGGTGAGGTTTCTTGTTGAACCAGTTTTCAGTGACTTATAAAATGTTTGGGACATGAATAGATACAATTTTATTTAGATGTCAATCTGGATAAAAAGGGGTGGAGCCATCTAAAACATGGACTATAGGTGCTCTTGTACCTTATTGTCTTAGTGTTTTGAAAACCTTCAGAAATTTGTGTGTCCAGCTGTAAGGTGTAAGTGTAAAGTTGTTGACATACTGTCAGTGTGTTTACACAGTCTCCTTTTTGTTTGTGTCTTCAGAACTTTTTTCTCTCAGCAGTCCTTCCAGATGGCAAAACACAGATGTCTCTCTGTGTTTCCTCTGAAGTGTCTCAATTTCCTGATGCCATAATCACAAACAGACACAAGGACACCATAACACCTATTAGTCTGCCACTATCACTGCTTGTGCACTTTATAACAACATCATCAACAGATATGACTTACGTCTGGAGAAAGGAGTCCTCTGCTTGGCCTGTGCAGCCTTTCTAGCAGGCCAGCAGCACAAGAACCCAACATAGTTCCCTTAAAGTCTCTCTGTGGGTCTCTTTGGTCTGGAAAGCACAAATTTGGATCATCTTCTTGTCCAGCATGGAACATGCCAAGTCGAGCCTGGAACAGTTCTGCTAGACAGGCCTGTAGCATCTGCAAAGCAAACACATTCATAATGATGTCAGACTAAAGGAAAACAACACAAGCATCATCAACTGAAACTAGATTGAAGCTTGGTGATGCAAGCTAATACTGCAGCAGTGTGAAGCCGACCCCACAGTCACGTAGGCTTTGTCGCTTGATGGGCGTTCCTACTACATCTGTGTAAGATGTCTTATAAATCATTTCAGAAGTGCTATCTGGTTACAAAAACAACACAACCACAAAATGTGTGTGTAGGTGTGAATGTGTTTGTTCAGTGGTGGGCACAGATAACCAAAAAACTAACTTCGATAACAGATAATCAGATAACTGAAAAGTTATCTTAGATAAAGATAAAACAAACCACCCAAAAATGTATCGGAAGTTACAGATAACCGATAAATTCCAATATTACCTCTGACACATCTACAACTAGTAGTAGAACAAATTTAATAGCTTACAATAATTTTAAAAATAAAAACAGACCCCAACAATGAGACCACACTTTTCTTTCTACATTCTGCCCCTGCTGGAAGCTCTTATTTACTACAGAGCTCCCAACACAGAGAGACTCCAAGAGTAACCATAAAGCCAATTCTCTATCAATTATGACACTCCGGTCAGGCGCAGGTCTTGAAAAATAAAGTCATGCTGACTTATGGTTTTGATTATAAATAATATTAATACCGATAGAATAACTCCATTAATGTCAATTATGTCATTTGTACAAAGTTAAAATATAACATATATCTTTTAATGTTGAATAATGCACTAATTCTGAGGTTTTGTAACAAACAGACAGATCGCAAAGGATTCTGGGTAAAAGTGCCTCTTTTTGGAGCGAGGCGGAGGGGAAGGCGAAGGGCTACAAATCCCTCCATTTGGAGGGGTAGGAGGAGCTTACTGCTGTCTCTGAAAAAACAAACATGGCGCCGAAAGAGCCGCACAAATGAAGCGGCTTTCATTATAAATTACGCTGTTTAGAAAGTTATAACTTGCCAAAAAACTTTACAGGCAGTTGTCTATGACAGCAGCGTGTCTGCTGCTGGATGCATGTTGTGTATGTTATCTTTCTGAAGAATATTGTAACGTCGCTTGTGCGCTGCGTTATAATGCGCATACACACGAACGCTACGATAAGACACTTTTATATCTCACAACGGAGAAAATCATGATAAAGTGTAAGCACGTTAATTTGTATGTTCATAAATCTTTGGATAATATCAATCCCTGCTGTTGGATTTCAAGGTCTGTAACGTGTGTGTATTTTGTAAACAAACAGAGCCCTGAACACACTCATCTAATAAGCTTTCAGGCAGAAAATGAAAAGTTTCATCAATGGGAATAAGTTGGAAAATATATACACACACATGTATATGTGTAACACATAACCTGACGTCCTAATAGACTGATATTTGTCAAGGAAATTTCTAAAGGAAATAAGCCTGGATGCAAAAAATGGGAGAATTTGAAAAAGAAATAAGGTTGTAATTCCATTAAAAAAGTGAAACTTGTATAATGTATACATTCATTGCACACAAAAAAAGCCATTTGCAAAGCCAAAAAGTTGATTTGACAATCATCTGACATAACCGGGGTCAAAATAAATAGAATACTGCTATCTACTGGTTCCCACACGCTTAGTGAACACTACTGACCAGTAGATAGCAGTAGAGGCCTTGAAAACAAAATTCCAGATACAGTAATCCCTGTCTGCTACATTTAAAATGCGTGGAATTTAAAAAACGCAAATAAAACCAACATCTATAAACGCAGAGAATATATTCAAGAGAGTTTTAGGCACTAGAGTTTAAAGCTGTTGTCTGTGGAGCCTGAACAGAGTGTCTGAAATGCATTTGTCCTGTCGTGATGTACTGAGATTACATCATCCTACCCAAAATGCATTGCGGGTCACAGGATGTGCTCACAAAACCTTAAAAATTAGCACATGACTTTAAAACTAAAACATATATCTGATAGTTTCACTTAATAAAACTCAGACATGATAGTAATTTTAAATAACTTGTCCAAAATTTGTTTGGTTAAAATTTGAACCATAAGTTAAAAACGTATGCCTCTGGATGACTTAGGTGATATCGGCAGCCTTTTGGTATGATGTTAAAGGAAATGTTTTTTTTCTTTTGGGGTTTTCTCTTTTGTCTGCACATGTTTGAGATGCTTTATATACAAGCGGCTCTTTTGTATTTGCAAAGGTTATGGCTGTGTGTCTGTTACAAAACTTTTAACAGGTGAGTGCTAAACTAATTTTAAAAATGCTTGTCACTGTTCAGCTTTGTTTATCGGTTTAAAAGTTATCGGACAAAGATTAATCGGAAGATAATTGGTCCGATAATGGTTTTTAAAGTTATCTAAAAAGATAATCCGATAAAGAAAACATTATCTTCGATAATTATCTGTTATCGTATTATCGGAAGTGTGCCCACCACTGTGTTTGTTTGTCTATACAGTATGTGGCCCTGCAACAGACTTATATCCTATCTAGGGTGTACCCCTCCTCACGCCCTGTGACTGTTGGGATAGGCTCCAGCACCCCGTGATTCTTAATTTTAGTAAGCGGATGAAGATGAGCGAGTGAGTTTAATGAAACCTGTCCCAAGTCAGAGGATGTCCAGACGCCAACAGGATCCTCCATACAGATCACACCTCAATACAACCAAGAATCCCAGCCAGCCAATGATAAAAGATCCCAGGTCATAAACGTGACCAACACTGGGATGGAACCACAGCGCCTCTATTTGGACCAGGTTGGGTAGCACACGGACCCTTCAATATACTTTCTTGTAACACAAGAGAGAAATGAGAGAAATTGTAATTTCCTTTCCTGTTCTCTAGTTAACCAGAGCCAAAAGTTATATTCCAATTTAATCTCTTACGTTATGGTATGTTATAAGTCTTTCTTTTAGAATTTGTGGTGTATGTTTAAATGTTGTTTGTTGGATTATTAATGTATTGTCATGGCGGAAAGTGTTTCTGATAATCACTTCCCTGCTTCCAGGATGGTTTATAGGAAACTCAGTCATCTTATATTTTGTTAACCAAAGAAGAAAGTCATTCATTGTATCTGAGATGTGTTTCAAATAACATTTTGGGGGGGAAACCTGATGCCAAATGGGCAGAGCTTTTGACCATGTGCTTCGCCTCTTCTAAATGAGCATGAGACAAAGGAACTCACTCTTCCGATCTGCATTTTTGTTCTGCGGGGTGCAAGAGAGTAGAACAAAAATGCAGATCGGAAGAGTGAGTTCCTTTGTCTCATGCTCATTTAGAAGAGGCTAAGCACATGGTCAGAGGTTCTGCCCATTTGGCATCAGGTTTCCCCCAAAAAATGTTATTTGAAACACATATCAGATACAATGAATCACCAGTTTTAATTACTTTTAAGGCATGTCAGTCCTCTGCATTTTGAAGACAACTTCTGAGCAGAATTTTGTCAAATTAAGAGCGAATTTGCGCATCTCCAAATTCATTATTTTTCCCCTCAATCCCAAAAGTGTTTTTGTTAACCTTAACTTTTCTCCACAACTTTCTTTCCAAAGCCTTGAACTTTATCTAAATTTTTACAAACACTTAACATTGAGCTTCCACAGTTTCTGGAAGCTGCCGGAGCATTTTTGAGAGCAAACACCTAAACTTTCATCCTGGGTGGGTTGGAACCAAGCTTCTGCAGGACTGTGGAACTGTCACGTTCGGCCATCCTGGGAAAATGAGCCATATCTTCTCCTGTAGTCACCTGGGCAACCCTGTGGGTTTATCTCAAAGAAGGCCAGCAAAGGCCAATCCAGGAACAAGCAAACGGACCGGACCTGTCCACCACACCCGATTGAACATGGCCCAGATAAGTGAACCTTCATGTGTTCCGATGGTCTTCGCTGTCAGTGATGCAAAAGTGGCTTTATTTGGTTAATTTTCTCAAAAATAATTACAATAATTTGTGAATCACTGCTAAATTCCAACCAGATTTATTCTTATTGCATTTCTATATTTCGTTCTTTCATTTCTCTTGCTTTCACATCATGCTCTTGCTTTCATCATCGACAGATCGTCTCAGTAATAAAACTATGAATGATTATTCATATTCTCAAAATCTCAGTCACATGAATTTGCACCTGTACATGTGTAAATAAATGTGTAAGTATTACGCCAGTTTTTCTTGTGTCCAGTTGAAGTGAGATGTTTAATCAATTGTATCCAGAACTTATGACTTTCAGATCAAAGACTGATTAGTATTGGTCATAACATGATCAAGTGCCCCTTTTGAGGTATGTGATTAAATTTCATATTTAATTAAATATTGTTTTAATTTATAACAGTTACATTTTCTGATGCCCCTGTGTGAGGCAATTCAATACACCTTTTTGCAGCTTCTCTCAAGCTCCATCAGGTTGGATGGGGGAGCGTCGGTGCACAGCAATTTTCAGATCTGTCCAGAGATGTTCAGATTCTGCAGGCTTACTTGTAGTTTGCAGGCTTACTCGTAGTTCCTAGGGTTTTTAAGAGTAGAATGGGAGGCAGAGCCTTCAGCTTTCAGGCTCCTCTTCTCTGGAACCAGCTCCCAGTTCGGATCAGGGAGACAGACACCCTCTCTACTTTTAAGATTAGGCTTAAAACTTTCCTTTTTGCTAAAGCTTATAGTTAGGGTTGGATCAGGTGACCCTGAACCATCCCTTAGTTATGCTGCTATAGACTTAGACTGCTGGGGAGTTCCCATGTTGCACTGAGTGTTTCTTTCTCTTTTTGCTCTGTATGCACCACTCTGCATTTAATCATTAGTGATTGATCTCTGCTCTCTTCCACAGCATGTCTTTTTCCTGATTCTCTCCCCTCAGCCCCAACCAGTCCCAGCAGAAGACTGCCCCTCCCTGAGCCTGGTTCTGTTGGAGGTTTCTTCCTGTTAAAAGGGAGTTTTTCCTTCCCACTGTCGCCAAGTGCTTGCTCACAGGGGGTCGTTTTGACTGTTTGGGTTTTTCCGTAATTATTGTATGGCTTTGCCTTACAATATAAAGCGCCTTGGGGCAACTGTTTGTTGTGATTTGGCGCTATATAAATAAAATTGATTTGATTTGATTCAGGTCTGAACTCTGGCTGGGCCACTCAAGGACATTCACAGAGTTGTCCTGAAGCCACTCCTTTGATATCTTGGCTGTGTGCTTAGGGTCATTGTCCTGCTGAAAAATGAACCATCACCCCAGTCTAAGGTCAAGAGCGCTCTGGAGCAGGTTTCCATCCAAGATGTCTGTACATTTCTGCATTCATCTTTCCCTCAATCTTGACTAGTTCCTGCTGCTCAAAAACATCCCCACAGCGTGATGCTGTCACCACCATGCTTCACTGTTAGGATGGTGCCTGGTTTCCTCCAAACATGATGCCTGACATTCACACTACAGAGTTCAATCTTTGTCTCATCAGACCAGAGAAGTTTTTTTCTCATGGTCTGAGAGTCCTTCAGAGGCCTTTTGGCAAATTCCAGGCAGGCTGTCATGTGTCATGTGCTGTCATGTGCCTTTTACTAAGGAGTGGCTTCTGTCTGGCCACTGTACCATAGAGGCCTAATTGGTGGATTGCTGCAGAGATGGTCATCCTTCTAGAAGGTTCTCCTCTGTCCACAGAGGAATGCTGGAGCTCTGACAGAGAGACCATCAGGTTCTTGGTCACCTCCCTGACTAAGGCCCTTCTCCCCCATTTGCTCAGTTTAGACAGGCGGCCAGCTCTAGGAAGAGTCCTGGTGGATCCAAACTTCTTCCATTTACAGATGATGGAGGTCACTGGGACCTTCAAAGCAGCAAAAATGTTTCTGTACCCTTCCCCAGAGTTGTGCCTTGAGACAATCCTGTCTTGGAGGTCTACAGACAATTCCTTTGACTTCATTCTTGGTTTGTGCTCTGACATGCACTGTCAACTGTGGGACCTTATATGTAGACAGGTGTGTGTTTTTCCAACTCATGTCCAATCAACTGAATTTACCCCAGGTGGACTCCAATTAAGCTGTACAAACATCTCAAGAATGATCAGTGGAAACAGGATGAACCTGAGCTCAATTTTGAGCTATGTGGCAAAGGAATCAGAATCAAACAACTTTATTTATCCCCAAAGGGGCAAGTCAGTTCACAGTTACCCGCCTTAATGAACAAACAAAATAACTGCTAGATTTCCATAGCAGCATACAAACAATTGCCCTTACTCGTCAGTACCCACTACAAAACTGTATTTGACTATAAAACACTCCTTAGACTCTAAATTCAGCACGTGCCATAATCAGCCTCAGCCTACTTCCCAGCATTTAACAGCCTGATAGCTGACAGAATAAATGAGTTGGAGTATCTGTTGGTTTTCCTTGTGGGTGCATAATAGAGAAAAGTCAGAGGAGAGAATGTGTTCTGATCAGGCTGATCAATGATTCCTGTCTTTCTGAACCACACGTTTCTCCCAGAGAGCGCTCGGGTCCCTCAGTTGGACTCCAGTAATCTTGGAGAAGACTTTAACAATCCGGTTCAGGCAGTTCTTGTCCTTTATTGATAATCCATGAAACCAGCAGATGAAAGAAAATGTTAAAAGACTTTCAATAAAAGAATAATAAAAACAACATTGGGTGCCTTCAGAAAGAGAGTTTGTTGTCCACATTTAACTGTTGACTCTGTGTTCTGAAGAAACTTTAGATGAAAGTCAAACACAGTTCCAAGGTACTTGTAGGAAGCAACAATTTGTACATCTTCATTATGGATGATGTTAACAACTGGTGAAGGCCCCCGGCCAGTCCTCCTAAAGTTGAATACCAGTTCCTTTGTTTTTTGGACATTAAGGTCAAGGAAGCTGTTGTCACACCATTTAACAAACATGGACAAAGAGCAGACTGCAGAGCTGTATCATCTGAGAACTTCACCAGATACCTGCTCTCCTGACCCACCCTGCAACTGTCTGTGTACAGAATAAAAAGCAGGGGAGAGAGGACACAGCCCTGAGGAGAACCAGTGTTGTATGTGACCATTCACTAAAACCCGCTGAACTCTGTTAAACAATTTAAGAGCAACAATAAAACCTGCCCAGGCAATTTAAAATGAGACGAAAGTCTCTCAATTAAAATATGAGGCTGCATTTTATTTAAAGCTAACAAAAAGTCAGCAAATAAAAGTCTGGCATGAGTCTGCAAGATTTTTTCAAATGTTTTTGTCACCAAGGATGTCAGAGCCACCAGTCTAAAATCATTCAAATCCCTCGTTTTGTTTGACTTTGGCACAGGAATTAATTAAATTCATTTCATTTATACAGTGCCAAATCACAACAAAGCTGCCTCAAGGTGCATCACACAAGTAAGGTCTAACCTTACCAACCCTGAGAGCAAGCACACAGGCAACAGTGGTAAGGGAAAAACTCCCTCTGATGATTTCAGAAAGAAACCTCAAGCAGAGCAGACTCAAAGGGGTGACCCTCTGCTTGGGCCATGCTACAGACATACTTGACAATACAAATATAGAGGAAACTTTGGGAGTCCATGCTGGTGTCCAGGACTTGAGCAAGTTTACTGAACAAGATGACTCACTCACTGTAAACTAATTTTACCCAAGGGTATAATAATAAATTGAATCTTGCAGAAGACGACACCCACTCCTGGATGGAGCCGCACCTCAAACACAGAGAGAGAGAGAGTCTGAGAGAGTCAGAGAGAGTCAGAGTCAGGACCAGCACCCTTCCTAATGTTAACTTCACTAAACAAAGATGGGACCGTTTCAAGGTAATCACAAGGACAGAATTATTAATAAGGCTGTTGACTCCCTCAATATCTATCTGTTTTTTTGTCATTTTTGGAGTCGCTCTGGTCTATCCGTGGAAAACTGGAAAGCTTAACACTACAATCGAAATACTATGAAGGAAATCAGTCCTTTCCCAGCAAAAGAAAAAAGAATTAAAAACATCTGCCAAGTCGTTCCCGCTCACACCCCTGACTGTAACAGGATCCTTAATTTGGGTGGACTCATGGATGGATGCCAGATTCCATTCCATGCAGCGCTTAGGTCTCCACCACTATAGTGATTTTCAATTTTATAAGCATACTTCAGTTTTGCCTTCCTTCTGTCCACCTTTACCTCCCTGGAGACAGCATTTATCTCTAATGGATCACCAGAATAGAAAACCCTTTTTGTTGATAACTGGTTGTAGTTGTTTTGTGACCCAAAGCTTATTATTAGGGTAAGTAACCACCTCCTTAGTGGGGATAACCAGATCCACACAGAAGGTAATGTAAGAGGATATAGCCTCTGTAAGTTCCTTAACATCCTCACATGTGTCATAGAAGCACTGCCACTCTGTGCACTCAAAGCATGCCTGAAGGGAGGAAATGCTGCTTTCTGACTACTTTTTTACTGTCCTTTCTCCACGTTCAAGGTGTCGAACTCAAGGTTTATACACAGGCATGAGAAAACCAATGTTGTGATATGAAGCACCAAAAGAAGGCATCGGAAAGACTTCTATGCTCCCCCGACTGAACCATAACACAGATCCAGTGTCGTGTTCTTCCATGTAGTAGCACAGGTGACATATTGTTCATAGGTTCTCAGAGTTTTATCAAGTTTACAATGATTAAAATCCCCAAGGATGAATTTGGGTGCATCTGGGAATATCGAGGCTTGGTGTTGTGTGACGTCAGCGACCAGCTGGGCAGCAGCTGATGCGTTGGCTCACGGATGAATATGAGGTCTATTAGAAAAGTATCCGACCTTATTATTTTTTTCAAAAACCATATGGATTTGAATCACGTGTGATTACATCAGACACGCCTGTCGGTTACGTCATTCGCCTGTGGGCAGTCTTTGAGTGAGGAGTGGCCCACCCGCTCATCGATTTTTTTTTTTTTTTTTTTTTTTTTTTTTTTTCTTCATTGTTTAGGAATGGCTCAGAGACTGCTGCTTTGTTTGATCAAAATTTTTTCAAAAACTGTAAGGCACAACTGAGTGGACACCATTCGATAAATTCAGCTGGTTTTCGGTGAAAATTTTAACGGCTGATGAGAGATTTTGGTCTGTAAGTGTCGCTTTAAGGATGGCCCACGGCGCCTGACGGCGATCTGCACTCCGAGGCGGCGTCGTCTCGCTGTTTCAAGCTGAAAACTTCCACATTTCAGGTTCTGTTCACCCAGGTCGTCGTCAGAGAACAGAAGTTTCAGAAGAGGTCGGCATGAGGAGTTTATGCGGACATTCCACTGTTAAAGGAGATTTTGTAATGAAAGAACGTGCGGGCAGATTTGCATGTCGGGCCGAACCCGACCGCGGGGTGTCGCAACAGGAAAAACACCTCCATTGGAAACCTTAACGGACAAGTTGGAACATGCCCAGCTGTTAAACAATTTCTCAGATACTCACTTGTTGAAAGCCATCAAAAGCCGCCTGAATTTTACAAATGGTTTTCAACACGGAAGCGTTTTTCCTGTCGCGGCGCAGACAGATTAACAGTGGAATGTCCGCATAAACTCCTCATGCCGACTTCTTCTGAAACTTCTCTGTTCTCTGACGACAACCTGGATGAACAGAGCCTTAAATTAGGATGTTTTCAGCTCGAAACAGCCAGATGGACGCCACCTCCGACCGCGCCGTGCCGATCCACTTTGTGAGCTGTCCTTAAAGTGAAAGAAACTCTACAATCTGTCATCAGCCGTTAAACATCTCACTGAGAACCAGCAGAATTTCTCCAATAGTGTCCACTCAGATATCCTTCACAGGTCCTGTAAAAATTTTGATAAAGCAACGCGCGCCGTCTCCAGCAGCGTCTCAGACAAAGGATTTCAGCCGAGAGGGCTGGACCAGTGCTCACTCAAAGCCTGCCCACAGGCGGATGATGTCACCGACGCGTGAAAAAACTCACGCATGCACACGAGGGTTCAAGCATGTCTGGTGTAATCGCACGTGATTCAAATCCATATAGTTTTTTTATTTTTTTTTATTTAATAAAACTGCCGGTTAGTTTTCTAATAAACCTCGTATACACCAAAGTGTAAAACAGTTGTTGGAATCCACGAGGCAAGAAAAAGAGATAGACAATAGCTCCACATCATATCCTCTTTCTAACCATTGTGGTTTTACAGTACCTTTGGTTAACATAGAAACATACACCTCCTACACGGCTCTTCCTGGTAGTCGCCGAGGACTGGTCCAGGCAAATAAGGGCTTCCAAACCCACTTAGCTCCATGTCCGAGTCTGGGACAATTCACTGAGCCATGTTACGTAAATGCAAGGAGACAAGTGTCCTTTATTTCTCCTTGAAACCTGGCACTCGCCTCAAGTTCATCCATTTTGTGCCAGATAGATTGCACATTTGACAAAAAGACAATGCGAAGAGGCGGTAGCTTATGGCGGTTGTCAAGCCAGAGATTCTTTAGTCTTTGGCGAATTCCACCTTTTCTTCCTTTTTTTCAAACTTCCTTTGCCAGCTTACGAAGCTCCGTGGGAATGTTTGCAGGGACATCACTGGCAGAAGATGTCCGTCAAGACAGGATGACCTCCCGACTGAGAGAGAGACTCTCCCTGACACGCCATGTCCCTTCACAGCGTGACATACAGAAGAGTGAAAAAGTAGCACTGACATCCAAAACAGTGTGACAAACTTAAACATAGCCCCCGGTATCCACATTTTTGGAGACTTAAAAACAAATGCATTACTTAAAAACACTGGCTAAAACAACTAAGAACATGCCGAGTAAGGCTGGGTATCCTGCTGGGTCACACAACGTAGAGCGCCCTGCCCTTCCTGCATGACTTCCTATGGCTGTATCCCATAAAGACTATGAATATGTATGTAAATGTGATTTCTCAGCTTTAAATTTTTAATCAATTTGCAAAAATCTCAAAAAAACTTTTTTCACATTGTCATTATGGGGTATTGTGTGTAGAATTTAGAGGTTAAAAAATTCATTTACTCCATTTTGGAAGAAGGCTGTAACAAAAAATGTGGAAAAAGTGAAGCTCTGTGAATACTTTCTGGATGCACTGTATTCAAAGATGAATGCAGACTGACAATGATTGCATACGCAAATCGATACACTGCCAGCAATATGATAGACATAGCAATACATGACAATACTGACGATATGGTGCGGTACGACTCACCCCTGTTTCCCATTCGATGTGATTTGGTATGTATTTGATGGCAATTCAATTCCTCACAATGTGATATGATGCGATTCAACATGATGCAAAGAAATTATACTAAAAATTTAAATAGAAAATAAGAAGCTGCAATTCAGGATGGTACTATGCCATTCTTCTTCTTCTTCTTCTTCTTATGATTCTACTAGAGGCAGAGGACTTGTTTTACTCCTTATAAACAGCAAATTTACCAGATTCAACATTATGGAACAGGAATCGGTTCCATCATATGTGGAACCTGCTTCGCCACAGTCAGGACTTAAATAGTACAGTACACAGTAAGACAACATCACTCAATAAGTGACTTCAAGTGAGTCACTCATTGATAGAGTACTGCCTTGGCAAAATTAATTTGAGGTGCTTGAGCTTGGTTTACAATCTGAGGAATATCCGAGTGGAGCAGCAGCGGCTGTTATGGTTTAGCAGCACGACATTCTTTACAAATGATCTGCGTCTTGTGAAGTTTCCAATCTTTTTTAAAAGAGCCAAAGTATCTCCAAACACCTGATTTAAATGTTTTAGGTGCGTCAGAAATCTCCAACTGCTCGCGTACCTCCATGTTTGTTGTGGTAGAAATGTGCTTTGTGGCTTCTGCCCGTGTAAAAAAAAAAAAAAAAACACTAAGCAGGGATTGTTGTGTGGGCTGCTGAAGAGGAGGTACTGCTGGCCCACCACCACCAGATGGCGCCCTGCTTGGAGTGCGGGCTCCAAGCACGAGAGGGCGTTGGAGCCGCTGGAGGTGACAGCTGTCATCTATCAACACCAGCTGTCACCCATCACCACCACTACAAAGACCGGACTGCAACTCCACCTCCTCACCGAGAAATCTACCATACAGGTAATTTTCTCTGCTGAACAAAACCTTGTGTAATAGTCTGAACTTCTTTTGCAGCCGTTTTCCTGTGGTGATTGCCTTATCTGTGGGATTGGCGTTTGGTGTGATCAGCGACGGCTTCGCTTCACACCCCAACCAGATAAGTGGTTAGACAGGAGCTGCACGAGTGTGTGATTGGAGGTGGAGGTTCTCCCTCCTTACTGAACACAGACTGTGGGATTACTGAGTGTGCGAACTCACACTCATCCAGAACTGTTTCTGTTTTCTGCCAGCAGTACCGGGTCTGACTGCTGAAGACAGTGGCCACCTGGGGCGCAGGGCTTGGCGGCTCCAGTGTTCTTCAGGTCCGTTGGTGGTGAGGCTTGTGTGGGTTCCGGCTTTTCTCTCACCGGACGTCTCCTATCTTCGAGCCTGCCACACGTCACCTTTTTGTCGGATTGATATAACGCATATTTTTATCTGTCTGTATTACGTTGTGCACCTTCACAACATTAAATTGTTACTTTTTGGCTATTCCATTGTCCATTCATTAACGCCCCCTGTTGTGGGTCCGTGTCACGACACTTCCCCAACAGGATTTCTCGGCCAGCGTCATGGATCCCGAGGGGCGTCAACTCGAGCCTGAACGGCCAATGGAAGAGCAAGGTGCACAGGCGCCAGCAGGAGGCGTGTTAGGGGAGCTGCAGCAAATACTGACCGCTTTCACTGCTCGGTTGGATCTGGTCACTGAGCAGAACGTTATCCTCAGTCGGAGGATGGAGGCTCTCACCACCAGGGTGGAGGCACGCGATCAAGGCGCTGCTGCAGCACCTCCTCCTGCTGGTCCTTTGTCAGACACAAACGTTCCACTGGTCCCCCCACCATCCCCTGAAGCATACATAAGCCCTCCGGAGCCGTACAGAGGTTGTGTTGAGACGTGCACGGACTTCCTAATGCAGTGCTCGCTCGTCTTTGCACAGTGTCCCGTCATGTACGCGTCAGACGCTAGCCGGGTGGCTTATGTCATCAATTTGCTTCGAGGAGAGGCACGCGCCTGGGCTACGGCGCTCTGGGAGCAGAACTCACGGCTCCTAACGTCATACGCTGGGTTTGTAAGGGAGTTCAAACAGGTTTTTGATCATCCCAACAGAGGCGAGACCGCTTCGAGCGTGCTACTGTCAATGCGACAGGGGCGCCGGAGTGCAGCCGAGTATGCAGTCGACTTCCGCATCGCGGCTGCGAGGTCCGGCTGGAATACCGTTGCACTCCGCGCCGCCTTCATAAACGGGCTGTCTCCGGTCCTGAAGGAGCACCTGCTGGCTAAGGAGGAACCGCGGGATTTTGACGGGCTTGTCGACCTGGTTATACGCTTAGACAACTGGTTAGAGGAACACCGTCGGGAGCAGGGCAGGAGGCGTGACCGGGCACGGGCCGTCCCTTTTCCTTCTGGGTCCGAAAGGGTGCCGTCGTCCCCACGCTCCGCAGCCAGAGGGCCCCGTGTGGCTACAGCTCCCCCTGCTGATGAAGCTATGGACACGAGCAGGGCCAAAATGAAATCAAAGGACAGACGAGGGAGGCAGGCCCGCGGGGAGTGTTTTTTCTGTGGGTCTAAAGGTCACATACAGAGGAACCGTCCCAAACGGTCAAACTACAACGCCCGTCCTTAGAAACTGGGCTAAGGGTGGGCCATAACACGCACGCGGGGGAACCCCGAAAATCAGCACGAATCCCAGTCACAATCCTTTGTGAGGATTTAACCCTTCACGCCCCAGCACTTATAGACACGGGGTCAGAAGGGAATCTGCTGGACAGCAGATGGGCAAAGGAAGTAGGGCTCCCTCTGGTGGCTCTGCCTTCCCCTGTGAAGGTACGAGCACTAGATGGCAATCTTCTTCCATTAATCACACACCAGACACAGCCAGTGACTTTGGTGGTGTCTGGGAATCACAGGGAGGAGATAGTGTTTTTTGTAACACCTTCTACCTCCCGAGTGATTTTGGGTTTTCCATAGGTGTTGAAACACAATCCCCGGATTGATTGGCCGTCTGGGGTTGTGACGCAGTGGAGCGAAACCTGCCACCGGAAGTGTTTAGGATCCTCGGTTCCACCCGGTGAGATAGCTAAGGAGGAGGTCAAAGTCCCGCCCAATCTGACGGCGGTGCCATGTGAGTACTACAATCTTGCTGACGTCTTCAGCAAAGATCTGGCACTCGCCCTTCCCCCGCACCGACCGTACGATTGTGCCATCGATTTGATTCCGGGCGCTGAGTACCCGTCCAGCAGGCTGTACAACCTCTCACGTCCGGAACGCGAATCAATGGAGACCTACATCCGGGACTCGTTAGCTGCCGGGTTGATCCGGAACTCCACCTCCCCGATGGGTGCTGGTTTCTTTTTTGTGGGTAAAAAGGACAGCGGACTCCGTCCATGCATCGATTACAGAGGGCTGAACGAGATCACGGTTCACAACCGATACCCGTTACCTCTGTTGGATTTGGTGTTCACGCCCCTGCATGGAGCCCAAATATTCACCAAACTCGATCTTAGGAATGCGTACCACCTGGTTCAGATCCGGAAGGGAGACGAGTGGAAGACGGCATTTAACACCCCCTTAGGTCACTTTGAGTACCTGGTCATGCCGTTCGGCCTCACAAACGCCCCTGCGACGTTCCAAGCTTTGGTTAATGACGTCTTGCGGGACTTCCTGCACTGGTTTGCCTTCGTGTATCTAGACGACATCCTCATCTTTTCTCCAGACCCTGAGACTCATGTCAAGCATGTACGTCAGGTCCTACAGCGGTTGTTGGAGAACCGGCTGTTTGTGAAGGGCAAGAAGTGCGAGTTCCACCGCACTTCTTTGTCCTTCTGGGGTTCATAATCTCCTCCAACTCCGTCGCCCCTGATCCGGCCAAGGTTGCGGCGGTGAGAGATTGGCCCCACCCAACAAGCCGTAGGAAACTGCAACAGTTCCTCGGCTTTGCAAATTTCTACAGGAGGTTCATTAAGGGCTACAGTGACTATTCCATTGTCCCTTCATTAACGCCCCTGTTGTGGGTCCATGTCACGACACTTCCCCAACAGGGATGATGCATCCAATGTGCCTAGGAAAAAAATCAATGCAAGCACGCAGCGAGCGATTCCATCCATTTTACCTGTCAATTGAGTCGATGCACACTGAATGAATCGATACACTCGCATCACGCATGTTTGTATCTATATACCGATTCGTATTGATTAATCTCCACATCCCTAATGTAGACAGAACTTTTCAGTCATGGTATAAATGTCATGCATCATTGTTGGGCACTCTGAGTTTCCCTTCTCAGTTCCAGCTCGTACTGTGGGCATGTTTGGCAATAATTTGAAGGGAATTTATTTTAACTTTCAAGCTTTGTCTTGTACCGTGAACTGGTTCCAGATAAGCGGTTGAAGATGAGTGAGTGAGTGAAAATTGCCTTGAAGCTGACTACAATGAGCTTTGAAATATCTACCATACGTTTTGAGTGACTGTGCTTTAGAAAGACACGATCATCATTTTTGAGGCAGAAAACCATTCCAATACATTGTGTTTGTTTTGAAATTATGTACAGTTGTGAACATAAGTTTACGGTTCTGTTGCAAACTCAGTTTTCCCCTGCACTCAAAAAAGGGAATGGGGTGGGCTGTGCACTTCACATTATTTTTTTGTTTGTTTGTTTGTTTTCAGTTTACCTAAAATGCATGTGTTTCATAAGTTAAAAAAAAAATTGATAATAAATGCAAATTCATTTAGTTAAATGCCAATGTTTCATGCTTCATTTTCATGCCCTCATGTAAAACTGACAGCTAAACAGTGCTTTGTCTGTGTGGAACAACCTTGTATGCTTGGCCAAGACGTAAGCCTGGGTCCCACCGAATAATGAAGGATGAATAATGAGCCATGCATGGGTGTGTCAGCGATTATTCTTATTAAAGCAAAATGGCAAAGGATTAGATTACATTATTTTATTTCTATCATGTATCCACGACTAAGGTGCCTCTCTGTACCCCGCATGTGCCACGTGCTAGCAGCCTCCAGTAAGCCACGACCAGCCTGTCATTAGAGCCTCGAATGGCTCGTATCAGCCACACTAAGCCATGTAGTGTCGTGATAGTGCCATGAAAACGCAATGTTGGTGCACATTTAGGCATGGGTTTGATCCAAACCTCCATCCATCCCACACCTAGTCCCTTTAAAGTGTGGGTTTTCAATTCGCAGCAGCATTTAAAGATGTCACATTTTTTAAATGCAGTCCAAAAAGTAGATGCTCCAGTACAGACCCGGTTGTGCGCTGTGCACCAGGCTGCTGTCCACCTGTAATGCACCAGACCAGCTGGAACCGAACCAAGGGTTCCTGGACAGCCATCTCTGTGCTCCTCGCTGGCTCCGCAGCTCGCTGGCTTTATTTCGTCTGTGGCTTTAAACACACATCGTGATCCCACTTTTAACTTTGTGTCGTCCATTTATTTCTGCAAAATTGCTCTTTTGCGCGTGCGCTGCTGTTCTCCATTCCTGGAGAACAGCCTCTGTG
The DNA here is from genome assembly GCF_902500255.1 of Thalassophryne amazonica. NCBI lineage: Eukaryota > Metazoa > Chordata > Actinopteri > Batrachoidiformes > Batrachoididae > Thalassophryne > Thalassophryne amazonica. The sequence continues at coordinate 29,915,970 of NC_047106.1, forward strand.
CTCCTTCTCACTGGCTTCCTTTCCATGCATGGCTTGCTGGCTTTATTTTTTTCCCTGGCTTTAAACACAGTCATTTTCCATGATCCCACTTTTAACTTTGTGTTTGTCCGTTTATTTCTGCAAAATCGCTCTTTGGCACACGCACTGCCATTCTGAATGAGGTGGCCGCTTTAATTATATACACCTGCTGTCGCAACTCGTGGATCACTTTAAAAAAAATTCTTTATTTCTTCCGCAGTTTACAAGTCACCGTGACCTTTTAACTTTGTGTTATGTTTTTTTCCCCCTTTTAAATTCAGAAAGATACTGGTTGCCAAAGATCTTACAATTAACCTTCAATTTTCCAAGAATTCATTCAGAAGCTGTCACAGGAAACCGATGGATTGCCTACTCCGGGTAGGGAATGCGGTCTTGCCCCAAGTGAAGGAATTCAAGTACCTCGAGGTCTTGTTCACGAGTGAGGGGACAATAGAGCATGAGATTGGCCAAAGATTTGGTGCAACAGTGGTGGTATTGCATTCGCTCTACTGTACTGTTGTGACAAAAAGGGAGCTTAGCCAAAAGGTGAAGCTCTTGATCTACTGGTTAATCTTCATTCCTGCTCTTACCTATGGTCATGACAGTTGGGTCATGACCGAAAGAACTAGATTGCGGGTACAAGCAGCAGAAATGGGCTTCCTTAGAAGGGTGGCTGGTGTCTCGCTTAGAGAGAGGGTGAGAAGCTCAGTCAATTGTGGGGAGCTCAGATTAGAGCCGCTGCTCCTTCGCACTGAAAGGAGCCAGCTGAGGTGGTTCTAGCATCTGGAAGGGATGCCCCCGAGTGCCTCCCTAGGGAGGTGTTCTAGGCACGTCCATCTGGGAGGAGACCCTGGGGAAGACCCAGGACTAGGTGGAGAGATTATATCTCCACAATGGCCTAGAAACGCCTCGGGATCCCCCAGTCAGAGGTGGCCCGGGAAACAGAGGTTTGAGCTCCCCTACTGTAGCTGTTCCAATTCCGGATAAGCGGTTGAAGATGAGTTAGTGAGTGAGTGAGCGAGCTGCTCTTCTTAGGGGTCACCACAGCAGATGACAGCATTGCCCGCAAAGGTCAGTAAGTCTTTCCTCACTAAAAAAGGCACCTGAGCCCCTGGTTCTCACAACCCTACCCAAGACCCAGTCCATGCAAGCAGTAAAGAGTGTCAGAGCCAGAACACATCCTTGATGAACACCAGTATTAAAAGGGGGGAAAAAAATTAAGTCTAACAACCAACAGCAAACAAAAGGTTGCGCTGAACGCTCAGGCTCAACTCAAGTTTAACTTGCAGTTAAATAATTAAAAAGCAGTCACACATGTTTGTGAGTACCTTGAAGAAAAGCCTCTGGAAGGCAGGGCTGCAGTCAGAGCTCATGTTGTTCAGTTTGACATGGGACAGACAGTGGAGGAGGAGCAGCGAGAAACCTCCAACTGACTGTAGCCTCTGGCGCCGCACAAAAAGAGTCGCCTGTGACTCCTGCCAACAGAGCATTCATTCAAACACACCACAGAGATGATTTGCAGTAATATTTTACAGCTGCACAAAGATAAACACAAGCATACTCACTCAGTGATGAAAGAAAGCTGTGCACAGCATCGCATTACACATCCATGGCAAATGAATACAAACACCTTACAACAAGCGTGTGACGCCTTTTGCATGGATATAAAAAATCTTTAATAGCATACAGTTGAGTCCATATGTTTTATTTATATAAGTATTATTTTAATATAAATCGTCACTTTTACAGCCAGTATTTTTTATAATGTTAGGGCCACACAAAGAAAGTAATGTAAAATAAGTACATAAAGATTCACCGTGAATATTAAACCAAACAAATGTTTTCAAAGGTCCCAGTTGTGTTAACCATCAATGCAGAGTTTGTCGTTGCACTCTTCATGTCTCCTGCACTCTATCAGTCATCTTGTCATCTAGCTTTTTCCAGGTGAGCCATTCTAAATAGTCTTCAATGGCTATGATTGGAGAGACTCTGCATAGTGCAAGTTTTACCTGTTGCATCATGACTCAGACCTTCATGATGGATTCGCACAAAGAAGATTTTAAAACAGTTTCCCACATGCTTTCTCGCTTCTCTGTTCAGTTCCACCATGAGGTTGTAAAATGGTAAATAGACTGCATTTATATAGTGCTTTTCCATCTGCGTCAGACGCTCAAAGCGCTTTACAGTTATGCCTCACATTCACCCCGATGTCAGGGTGCTGCCATACAAGGCGCTCACTACACACCGGGAGCAATAGGGGATTAAAGGCCCTTAGTGATTTTCCAGTCAGGCGGGGATTTGAACCCATGATCTTCTGGACTGAAGCCCAACACCTTAACCACCAGACCATCACCTCTCCAGGTTGTATAACTGAAGATGCAACAGACAAAGTTTCACTGTGCACAGCTTTTCCAATCACAGCCGCAGATGCCTATAACGCCTTCAGAGTTGTCATGGGTGTCTTGGCGGCTTCTCTCAATAATCTTCTGGACACAGTGACTGATGTTACATTCAGAGAGGAAGCAGTTCTTTTAAAGTGACCAGGACTTCAAACATACGGCCCCCAAGTGTTCCTATCTTGAGGAAGGCATAATAGGGACATGGTCTATTTGGTAGGGGAAAGAAACTTTGTTGCTGCTTAGTACAAGTTGGTGGTGCTCAATATTATGGGTGTGACTGATGTTACCAAAAACAAACTTTATTGCAACTTTTTCTTCAAACTATACAGGGTTATCAATTCTTTTTTATTCTAGAATATAAGGATGCAAGCAACTGTCATTCTGCTGCTCCTTGCCATGTTACAAATCAAAGGCATGAACTGAATGATTGCATAATTACGTGTGACTGATGTTACGTGACTGACGTTACAGTATGTTAATGTATATTTAAAGTTACAAAAAACAAATTTGCAGCTTGAAACATCTGCAGAATTTTCAACAGTACATTATTGGGCAATTCTATGGTAACGGAATTACAACAGCAGCAAAATCTGGACATATGGCATCTAACCATGACAGATTAGCTCAGATTGTAATTTTGTTACCGTAGAATTGCCCTATTGTGACTTTTGTGACTTACACCTGGAGTCACCTGTGACTCCTGCCAACAGAGTATTCATTAATTGGGGGTAATACTGCATGAAAGTGGGTACAATATGCAGTAATCAGGACCAACTGGTCCCTGAGCAGAAGCGTTCTTCTAATTGTCCTCCGCAACATGAAATCCATGAAAGGCATGTCATGTCATGTCTCTTCAACAAAAGACATTGTTGAGATGTTAAAGAAGAATTTTTATCATTTTGGAAAACAAGTTGGGAAACGTGGAAGTAGGATTTTTGTGCACACGCTCGCTCATGTACAAAAGCGATCATAAAATGGGAATTGTACCTAATCGGATGGATTAATAGTATGTAAGAGTAAAAACTGAGATTACATAAGAATTTTGGTTGCCCAGGGAAACCACCCAAAGTTATATTCATCAATTATATCTACCATACTTTAACTTTTGTGTGTTAGACATGCAGCATCTGTCCACCTTCAGGTGGAAGCTGATAACTCTGAGAAATCCCCAACAGCAAAACATACCCCGGTAACAACCTTTAGAACCCTGGAGCTCAGAAGCCTGAAAGATGAAGAACTGTTGGTTATTTATTGCCTTGCTCTGACATAACTTTCTTCCCTGTAGGAGGGGGTGAACAGAGAGTCTTTTGTGTCAGCAGGGTTGGAGAATGTTCTGTGCAGCCATTCACTTGTAAATTGCTTCCTGTCTTGGCAGCAGGAACACTCAGAATGTACAGTAAACAACACATGGACTGTCTTTGAAAGGTGCTGTTTTGGTGTCACATTGTTTGTTACGTTGCTTTGATATTCATGTGTTAGAGTGGAAAAATCAGACACTACATGTTGGGTTTTCTTCTTTTCCATTTTGACTTGCAGCTTCTTTGATTTGGTGCATGTTTTTTAAGACTACTGAATGTGCTTTGGGACTTTACATCACTACAGAACGTGTCATCATCTCTAATTTTCTGAGATTTTCAGAATTAGGGTGTAGTGTATCCTGCATAATTACCCCGTAAGGCTGCATTACAATTAAGTCAACTATTTGACTGCAGAATTAGAGGAATACAAATTATCCAGAAAGTATTCACAGCGGTTCACTTTTTCCACATTTTATGTTACAGCCTTATTCCAAATGTAATAAATTATTTTTTTTCCCTCAAAATTCGACTCACAACACCCCATAATGACAACATGAAAAAAAAAGCTTTTTTTGGAATTTTTTGCAAATATGCTAAAAAAAAAAACACCTAAGAAATCATGTGTACATAAGTATTCATACCCTTTGCTCAATACTTTGTTGATGCACCTTTGGCAGCAATTACAGCCTCAGGCCTTCTTAAATATGATGCCACAAGCTTGGTGCACCTGTCTTTGGACAGTTTTGCACATTCCTCTTTGCAGCACCTCTCAAGCTCCATCAGGTTAGATGGGGTGTGTCGGTGTACAGCCATTTTTAGATCTCTCCAGAGATGTTCAATGGGATTCAGGTCTGGGCTCTGGCTGGACCACTCAAGGACATTCACAGAGTTGTCCTGAAGCCACTCCTTTTATATCTTGGCTGTGTGCTTAGGGTCATTGTCCTGCTGAAAGATGAACTGTCGCCCCAGTCTGAGGTAAGAGCACTCTGGAGCAGATTTTCATCCAGGATGTCTCTGTACATTTCTGCATTCATCATTGTCTCAATCCTGAGTCTCCCAGTTCCTGCTGCTGAACAACATCCCCACAGCATGATGCTGCCACCACCATGCTTCACTTTAGGGATTTTTTTTTAGTTTTTGTTTTTAATAAATTTGCAGAAATCTAAAAAAAAAAAAAAAAAAACTTTTTCACATTGTCATTATGGGGTATTGTGTGGAGAGATTTGAAGGGGGAAAATGAATTTCATCCATTTTGGAATCAGGCTCTAACATAACAAAATGTGGAAAAAGTAAAGCGTTGTAAATACTTTCTGGATGCACTATACCAGTCCATCTTGACAGCTTGAAAGCTTGACAGGACATCAGTCCAATGCAGATTGCTTCTACGGGCAAGGCCGGTAACCATTTACAGCTAGGTAGATGAGACTATGCAGATTAAGTGTCCTGTCCAAGGACACAGACAGGTAGACCAGCTCCTTATCCACCGAGCTACCTGCTCTACACTGTATGCATAGCACTACATACGATGTGCATCATGACGCACAGAATCAACACAGCACATGCAACACACTGTTAAAAGCACTGTCAGGCACATGTGGCACAACACAAATAATGCAAATCGACCAGTATAGCAGCAGATGGGTATAAGTCATGTTCCAGAGAAATCTTTTAAAATAACATAGCAAATAAGTGGTCCCTGATGAAGTCATTCTCCATTCAGTGAGCCAGTGATACAGCAAATAAAGTACTTCTTTGAAAATTTACAGCCGGCCAGACAAGAGGAGGTCAAACTGAGTTTAGTGGATATGAAGCATCCTCAGGTATTTGTTTGTACGACACTGTCAAATATCTTAAGAGACTTGCAAATCACCTTCCCTTCAAAGCCAATAATTTCAGAGAGCTTGTTTTTACTCTTGAGGCTGAAGTGTCCATCCCAAACAGTCATGCTGAAAGACAGGATGATTTCCACAAGGCTCCTATATGCCATTCAGTTATATTTTCACTCTGCAGCTTCCTTATTAAAACCTATCTTTGGTTGGCTCTCTTAAAAATGCTCCCTACTTTGTCATTCAAACTTAGGGCATCATAACCCACATAGTAAAAATGCTCCACTATTTCTACAGGTGGCTTGTTTAGTATGATGTGGGATGTTATGATGTGGATGTTACCAGTTGCCCATGATTTTGTCTGTATTGTTTGTTTGTTTTTTATGGGGGCACGTTCATTTCCAGTGGCCCGGCCGGACACCATTGCTGCAGCACAGTGACTTGGTTCAAGTAATCTGTTGTGCTGTCTTTGTTGGCTGCTGTTTGCTGCTGGATCTGCCTCATGACCCCTCCCTTCTTGTTTCTGCTGGAGCCACCTGTGGTACTGATTGGATTCACCTGTTCACACTCAACCACCTGTACAAGTACTGCTTCTCTTCACGCTCTCAGATGCCGGAAACAACAGTTGTCTCCAGGTTTCCTCGGCCTCGTCTCTGCAGCATTTTTTGTCCTGGTTTCTATGTTGTGAACTAACTCAGTGTTTCTTGTGTTCCCAGTGATCCTGGTTCCGTTGCCACCTGGTCCTGTTGTGAGCTGGTTCCGGACGAACAGTGTTGGGGTGTGACGTTCCTGCCTCCTGTGTGCTCCAGCGGTCTCTCCTTTCTCCAGCACCTGGCTTCCCGGTTTAAACTATCTACTACACTTCTCAATAAATCATTATATTTTTGTACTTAGGCCTGTTTTCTGCATTTTGGGTCCAACTACTGTCCCGTGGGGTTTTTTCCCTAACAGGAGTTTCTGGCCACCAAATGGACTCAGCGGAAGCAGAGCAACTTTGCCTGACCCTCAGCTCGCAGGGACAATTACTCGGGCAACAACAGCAACTTCTGTCCGCCTTATCCAATCAACAGCACTCCCTCGAATCACAGGTATCTCAGCTATGCACCACCATTTCTGCACTCTCTGTGTTTAACAGATAGCTTAGCTTTAGCCGCCCCAGCAACAGCGCCGTCAGTTCCCCACAGTAGCGTTAACACCTCAGCGTCAAGAACCTTTCCTTTGTCACCCCGACCCTTACACCGGTTCAGTAGATAAATGTGCTTCATTCCTGCTTCAACGTTCGCTTGTTTTTTCTCAAAGACCATCCATGTACACCACAGATAAGGATAAGATAGCTTACTTGGTTAGCTTGCTTTGGGGGGAGGCCCTGGAGTGGGCAACTGCGTTATGGAAGCAGCAGTCACCAATGTTAGGTTCTTTTAGCTGGTTTAAGCAGGAGTTCCAGACGGGCTTCGATCGATGCAGGGGCAAGCAACCTTCCAGCAATTGTTGGCCCTCAAGCAGGAGAACCATAGTGTGGTGGCATACTCTATTGGCAGCTGAATCGGGCTGGAACGCCGCCGCGCTATGAAGCGTTTTCATCAATGGATTATCCGAGGCGCTTAAAGACGAGCTGGCAGTCCACGATCTTCCCTCGACCACCTCATCTCTTTAACCATTAAAATAGATAATCATTTAAGGGAAAGACTGTGGGAGAGAAGCCGAAGGGCGGTGTGGGTGTCTTTTCCTCAGATCCCTCCGCAGGCAGATCCTGTTCCTTCTTCCTCGCGTTCCACCGGGAATGCACTCAGGCTCCCACGCTCCCAGCGCCCCCTGCCGAGGAACCAATGCAGCTCGGCAGGGCTCGTTTGACACCTAAAGAGCGTAGACGGCGCTTGTCAGCCGGGGAGTGCCTGTATTGTAGTGCCCGGGGACATATTATTCGCGAATGCCCGGTTTGGCCAAAAGAGAACACTCACCAATAGACCCAATAGACCCGCCAATAGACTATTGGTGAGCTGCACTCATTTGGTAGTGGGCAATGCTTCACGTACCCAAATCCTGGTCACACTGTTCTTTTCTAATCAGTCATTAAAACTCCAGACCCTTTTAGATTCTGGTGCTGATGCCAATTTTTTGGATCCTAGCGTGATAAACCAGGCCCACATTCCTGTGGTCGAATTACCCTCCCCTATCCAAGTTTCAGCACTTAATGGCACTCCGCTCCCCGTGGTAACTCATCACAGTTCCGGTGTCATTGCTAGTTTCTGGTAATCATTGTGAGTCTATTCAATTTTTTGTTTACACATCCACTCCACCGATTGTTTTAGGGCACCCCTGGTTATTTTTACACAATCCAGATGTTGATACGCCGACCGGGTCCATTTCCCGGTGGAGCGAAGCCTGTCACCTCCGTTGCCTCCGTTCGTCTGTTCCACCCACCCAGAAGTCCAGGGAGTCAATCATTCCTCCCATAGACCTCTCTTTAGTTCCTAAAGAGTACCTTGACCTCCAAGAGGTCTTTAGTAAGAGCTGTGTGCTATTATTGCCTCCTCACTGACCGTATGACTGCTTCATCAATTTGCTTCCGGGCGCGGCGCTTCCTTCCAGCCGCCTGTACAATCTGTCACGCCCGGAGAGGGAAGAGATAGAGCAGTACATTCAAGACTCCCTGGCAGCAGGTCTTATTCATCCCTCCTCCTCGCCCTTAGGGGCAGGCTTCTGTTTTGTGGGGAAGAAGGACGGGACCCTCCGTCCCTGTATTGATTTCCGTGGATTAAATGCCATAACTGTTCGTAACCGGTATCCTTTGCCTCTATTAGACTCCGCATTAGACTCTCTGCAGGGAGCAGCCATCTTTTCCAAACTTAATCTTAGAAATGCCTACCACCTAGTCCGTATCAAGGAGGGAGATGAGTGGAAGACTGAGTTTAACACACCCTTAGGGCATTTTGAATATCTCATTATGCCCTTCGGTTTCACTAATGGTCCCGCCGTCTTTCAAGCTTTGCTTAACGATGTCCTCCATGACTTTCTCATGACTTTTGTTTTTGTCTACTTAGATGACATTCTCATTTTTTCTAAGAACCTGCCTGAACACATTCAACATGTCCGTCTAGTTCTGAAACGTCTCTTAGAGAACAGTCTCTTTGTCAAAGCCGAAAAATGTGCCTTCCATCAAACCTCTGTGTCCTTCCTAGGATTCATATTTGAACACAATCAGATTAGACCAGATCCAGCCAAAGTCCCTGTCGTAGTGAAATGGCCGACTCCCTCCAATTGCAAACAACTTCAACAGTTCCTAGGATTTGCTAATTTTTACCGTTGCTTCATACGTAACTTTAGTCAAGTAGCTGCCCCTCTCCATACACACGCTTCTTCCAAGTCAGTCCCTTAAACATAGGTTTACCACTGCTCCTGTCCTCATTCAACCCGATCCAGACCGCCAGTTCGTCATGGTGGTCGATGCCTCCGACATCGGGATCAGGGCCGTTCTCTCCCAGCGGGCTGAGGGCGACAATCTATTGCACCCTTGTGCTTTTTTCTCCCGGCGGCTCTCTCCTGCTGAGTGCAACTTGGTGACCGGGAACTCTTGGCCATGAAGGAGGCACTGGAGGAGTGAAGACACTGGCTGGAAGGTACGTCAATTCCATTTGTTGTTTGGACTGACCATAAAAAACTGGCTTACATTCAAAACGCTAAGAGACTCAATTCCAGACAGGCCAGGTGGTCCTTATTTTTCGGTCGATTTAACTTCACCCTCACCTACAGACCTGGTTCCAGAAATGTCAAACCCGACACCTTGTCCCACCAGTTTGCTCCTTAGAACTATTCCCCTACACCAGACTGCATCCTTCCCAGCCACATGGTTGTAGGTGCCCTCTCCTGGGACATTGAGCGAGTCATCCGGGAGGCCCAGAGAACTCATCCTGACCCTGGAGGGGGACCTCCTGGCTGGCTATTTGTGCCTCCCTCAGCCAGATCTGATGACCTACAATTTGTTCATTCCTGTAAATTCTCCTGTCATCCTGGCATTCATAGAACCATACACCTTGTTCAGCAGCATTTCTGGTGGCCAACTCTCCAAGCAGATACCCATGAATTTGTCAACGCCTGCACCATCTGCGCCCAAAATAAGTCCTCTCACCAACAGCCATCTGGTCTTCTTCGTCCACTTCCCACACCTGGTCAACCATGGTCCCACATCTGCCTGGATTTCGTCACTGGATTACCTCCCTCAAATGGAAATACAGTCATCCTCACCATCCTGGACCAGTTTTCAAAGGCAGCACACTTCCTGGCCCTGCCCAAGTTACCCTCGGCGCTGGAGACTGTTAACCTCCTGGTCAACCATGTGTTCCGGCTGCATGGCATCCCCCTGGACATAGTGTCGGATCAGAGCCCCTAGTTTACATCTCAGGTCTGGAAGGCCTTCTGCGTGGCCTTGGGGGCTTCAGTCAGTCTCTCATCTGGATTCCATCCCCAGACCAACGGGCAGGCGGAGCGGGCTAACCAGGAATTGGCAGCCGCCCTTCGCTGTGTCACATCCTCCCACCCATCTTCCTGGAGTACTCACCTGCCATGGGTTGAGTATGCACATAATTCCCAGGTGAGCTCGGCCACTGGCCTGACGCCGTTTGAGTGTTCTGTGGGTTATCAACCTCCTCTGTGCCCTGCTCAGGAATTGAACCTCTCAGTGCCTTCAGTCCAGGTCCATCTGTGGCATTGTCAACGCATCTGGCAGATAGCCCGCTCCGCCCTTCTCTGGACGAGGGAGAAGACTATTCACCATGCAGACCGGCATCATGCCCCGGCCCCCCACTACCGGCCTGGCCAGAAGGTCTGGTTATCCGCCAAGGATGTGCCTCTTAAGGCAGCTACCAAGAAGCTGGCTCCTTGATTCCTGGTCTATTATCGAGAAGATTGTCAACCCTGCAGCAGTTAGGCTCAAATTGCCTCGGACCCTCAGGATCCATCCTGTCTTCCACGTGTCTCGTATTAAACCGGTCTGTTCCAGCACCTTGTGCCTGCCTGCCGTTCCCCCTCCTGCTGCCCGGACTGTGGATGGCTATCCCGCCTGGACGGTGAGCCGTATTCTCGTCGTTCATCACTGGGGCCGGGGCTTCCAGTATCTGGTGGACTGGGAGGGGTATGGCCCAGAGGAGCGTTCCTGGGACTCACGGGGCCTTATTTAGGACCCTTCCCTCATCTCTGACATCTATCGGGCTCGTCTGGGTTGGCCTAGTAGGTCGCCTGGAGGCTCCCGTTAAAGGGGGGGTCCTGTTGTGCTGTCTTTGTTTGCTGCTGGATCTGCCTCATGACCCTTCCCTTCTTGTGTCTGGTGGAGCCACCTGTGGTACTGACTGGATTCACCTGTTCACACTCATCAACCACCTGTACAAATACTGCTTCTCTTCACGCTCTCAGACGCCGGAAACTACAGTTGTCTCCAGGTTTCCTCGGCCTTGCCTCTAGGCTTCCTCTACAGCATTTTTTGTCCTGGTTTCTACGTTGTGAACTAACTCAGTGTTTCTTGTATTCCCAGTGCTCCTGGTTCGGTTGCCACCTGGTCCTGTTCTGAGCTGGTTCCGGACGAACAGTGTTGGGGTGTGACGTTCCTGCCTCCTGTGTGCTCCAGCGGTCTCTCCTTTCTCCAGCGCCTGGCTTCCCGGTTTAAACTATCTACTATACGTCTCAATAAATCATTATATTTTTTGTACATAGGCCTGTTTTCTGCATTTTGGGTCCAACTACTGTCCTGTGGGTATTTTTCCCTAACATAATCCTCCTCATATATGACTTTGTTTACCATGAGACCACCAACAAGGGGAATACCATCAGCTAGTGGTGTCAGCAAACAGCCTTGAGGTACACCAGCATTAAAAACAAACTCATATGTGTTGAGCCTGGTCATGAAAACCCTAAGGGTGATCAGCTAAGCCTAAACATTGGCCACAATGCAGTCAATGAAAATGTTTAAGCAGCAACCCAATCTACCACATTGTAGTTACGAATAAGTATGAAATGGTAGCTTTTGTTATGGCCAATTTAGGAACTCATTAGCCAATGAATGAGACCAAAATTCAAGATCATTTTAAAGAATTGTTCAAAAAGTATGTCTGTAAGAATGTGTGGCAAGAGTGATTTGTGATCGAAAGACTTCAGTAAGAGTGAAAGGGATGGTTTGAAAACTGCAGTGAGACCGGCTATGTTGTACATCTTAGAGAAGGTGACACTAACAAAATGACAGGAACCAGAGCAGAGAAGATGCTGTGATTTTATTTAGGAGTGATTAGATATGAACATATCAGAGGGACAACACAAGTATGAGACTCAGAGAAGCAAGACTGAGGTGATTTGAGTATGTGCGGAGCAGGGACCCATGATATACGAGGTCTGTCTGAAAAGTAATGGACCTTTTTATTTTTTTCAAAAACTATATGGATTTGAATCACGTGTGATTGCATCAGCCAAGCTTGAACCTTCGTACGCATGCGTGAGTTTTTTCACGCCTGTCGGTTGCGTCATTCGCCTGTGGGCAGGCTTTGAGTGAGCACTGGTCCAGCCCCCTCGTCGGATTTTCATTGTCAGGGAAATGGCTGAGCGACTGCCGCTTTGCTCCATGAAAATTTTTTCAGAAATTGTGTGAGACAGCCAGGTGGAAACCATTCGGAAAATTCAGATGGCTTTCGGTGAAGATTCTATCGGCGTCACACAGATTAAGGAGGATTACAACCGGTTTAAAGATGGCGCACAATGGCGGAAGGTGCACCGCGCTCCGAGCGGCCATCGACAGGCTGAAACGACCACCTGCCCACAGGCGAATGACGCAACCGACAGGTGTGAAAAAACTCACGCATGCGCACAAAGGTTCAAGCTTGGCTGATGCAATCAAACGTGATTCTAATCCATATAGTTTTTGAAAAAAATAAAAAGGTCCGTTACTTTTCGGACAGACCTCGTATAGGGAGATGAAGGTGGAGCTACTCGGCAGGAGGAGGAAAGTGAGGATGAAGAGGTGTTTAATGGGTGTGTGAGCTTGTGATTTTGATTGTTGTAAGCACTTAGCCATTAGGTCTACTGTAGTCAGAGTTGCGTCCCCTGTCCCCTTTGTGATTGGTAGGCAAAATGTAGGGGTCCAGTTGATTCCCATCAGTGAACGTAAGATGGAAAATGGACTGCATAGCGCTTTTCCATCTGTATCAGAAGCTCAAAGCGCTTTACAATTATGCCTCACATTCACCCATTTCTACAGACACACTCGCACACCGATTTCAGGGTGCTACCATACAAGGCCTTCACTACACACTGGGAGCAACTGGGGAATTAGAGACCTTGCCCAAGGGCCCTTCGTGATTTTCCATTCAGGCTGGGTTTGGAACAGAGGATCCTGTGGTCTAAAGCCCAATGCTTAACCACTAGACCATCACCTCCCCAATGATGAGTGCTGACTACTCTTTCCTTCTTTTCATACACTTACCAAGATGTTGCTGCAGAGACATTAGGCACAGGTGTTATGAATTTGGAAAAGTACAGGCATTAAACAGCATCTGAAACAACTAGCAACCCCTTTAAGATGGTAAGAACATACTTTAAGCACCCTTCCCCTTAACCCATCAAGAACATGGGGCTTTGTTGGGTTTGATGATGGAAGAACACATGGCTACATCTCTGTCAGAGAGCTAAATAGGTTTATAGCTCCCTATGTGATTACAGATGGTACTGGGGTCCAAGCCTCTCATGCTTGCTTTGCATTACTGGTGGAGAATCTTTACCCAACCGTATTCTTAAAACCTGTTTTTGATGTAATAACTTTACATCTCAAATCAAATAAAAAAAAATTCAATCAAAAGAACTATATTTTCTGATAGGGGGACTTTATTTATGGTTTGGCAAAAACTTACATTCAGCAATAATAATCTGAAATTCAAACACAAGAATAAACATATATGCTAAAACCTTAAAAATGGGAGTAATAATAGGACATAAGAATAAATAGATGCTAAAAAAAATAACGTGTGTGTGTGTGTGTGTTGGCAGGGGGGAAGGGAATGCATTGTTTATTAAGCAGTCTTGTAGATGCTGGCACAAAAGGTGAACATCCAAAATCTCCTCCCTGAGGGAAACGGATCATATTGTTTGTTTAGGATGTGAGTGGACAGATGCAATGAGTACACTTTCCCTGCTGGCTTGTTTCTCAAAGATGGTAGTGAGGGTGGTCTGGAATTATACAATGATCTTGTTTGGACATGTCTAATGATCTTCTTTAGTTTTGTCCAATGATCTTCTTTGGGTTTGTCCAATGATATTTGGAACTATCCAATCATCTTCTTTGGGAGTGTCCAATGATCTTTGGGAGTGATCTTGATGCTAAAAGTGAGTGTGGACTGGATGAAACACTTGTAAAATGACTGGAGGATTGACTTGTTGACTTGCAGCCATTGTAGCTTAGGAAGTACAGATGTTCTCGATCTATGTAAATGATTTTACTAACTCCCTTTTTCCTTTCAAAAATGCAACCTTTTTGTCATTTAAACACATTTTAAGGTCTTCTGACCTGTGCCCGACTGCGAATAGCCTATCCAGTTTTAAAGATAGGCCAGATAAGCTTCTTAAATCTCACTTGTCCACCTTGACCTTTGGTTGAGTATAACCACCTTTATTGGGTCTTTATCTGCTTTATTTCACTGTGTTAGTGTTTTTGGCTTTTATTGCTGTTTATCATTTTTATTATTGTGACAATTTTACTGTAAAGCACTTTGGCAGGCCACTGGCTATTTTCAATGTGCTATATGAATAAAGCTGACATTGACACTGACATTTTGAGAGCTGTGGTTTATTACTCAAGACTTCATGCTAGTTTTGATGAATGTGTCTTCACATTACTTAATCACTTGTAACTGCGTCTGTCAGTTCCTGCATCAAAGATTGTACCAGTCCATTGTGTCAAAACAGACCTTAAGCTTCTCCTCTCTGTGATCAAACCACTACTCTATAGTTTTCATTCATGGTGTATCACATTTGACTTCCTGTTTGAATGTTGATATTAGATGAGTGGCATCGCAATCAGACTTCTAAAGTGTTGCTTGGGTCACTGTCTTTGTGAGAAGATGAGGTGACAGCTCACATGTATCAAAATCCCCACAAACAAACACTGGTTGATCGACCAACCGGAGAAGCGTGGCATTGAAACTATCAGTTTGTTTTTTTTCCCAGGAGCGTCCTTATTAGTCCATGGGCCAAGAAGGTTTTCAGTACCTTTAAAGGTGACGAAACAACACTTAGAATCCAGCCATGTGGTATAATTTCAACATGATTGGAGCATTTTTAAATTTTGACTCCTGTGTAACCCTTCATTGACCCTACTTGGCTACAGCTACCACCTGGGATGGCTAACATACATTTCTGTGTAGGTCATGGTACGCTGAGGCTGGATTCTAAATGTTGTTTTGTCACCTTAAGTGGTACCGATTAGGTCAAAACTGATAACAGGCTCCTGACTATATTATCCAATCTGGTAAGGTAAATCAAAACGATGGTGATTTGTCCAAACTCTCATCAAAGGTAAAACATTATGAAGGATCTGGCAACTTGCTTCCGACGGATTGTTTGCTGCTGTGACGGTCTTCTGAACTTTACACGGTTGTATACATTTATTTCTGTTTAGCACTCTTCTGGTTAAGTGTATCTACTCTGAACCTTATTTAACTACAGTCCTGTTGTGAATCGCTAGCGGTTAGCATTCACTAGCAGTTAGGTTTCACTAGCTAGGTCGACTCCCCCCACCGTTACTTTTATAGCTGTTTCTTTTTTTTTTACCTGTTTAATACTTCTGTTAGTTTTTCAGTGTAACTACTGTGAATTTTAGGTCATTATTTTACTCCTGTATAAATCTTAGGAGAGGCTAGCATTTTCACTAGCGGGTACTTGCGTTAGCTACTTCGCCCCCCCGTCTTTTTTAAAACTTCTGTTAGTTTTTTAGTGTAACTGTTGTGAATTTTAGCTGAGTACTTTACTCTTGTGTTAATCTTAGGAGTGGTTTTCTTGTAGTTTGGTTTTTCTTTTTACTGTTACTGTTCCTACAAGTCTAATACTTCTGCTACTTTTTCAGTGTAACTGCTGTGAATTTTAATTCATTTATTTGCATCTGTGTGGATCCTGTGTGAGCTTTAGGAGTGGTTAGCTTATCCATTATTGGTTAGCTCATGCTTGCTTGGCTATACTCTTGCATTTCTTAGTGCACAAAGTACACTACCTACTTTACACCGTCCATAAATCCTGCGTGATGTTGGAAGATAGGGTGGTTCTCTTAGAGAGCCGTGTCTGTAAGTTAGAGCAGCTTCTTAGCTCCGTGGTGTTAGATGTTACAGGCACTCCAGATGAGGTTAGTGTTGGGCCGGCTAGCGAGCCCATTAGCATCAGCCTAGAAACGCCGGCTGTGAAGGATGGCTTTCGGACTGTGGCTAGGCGGAGGAAGCCCCGTAGTGTGGTACCCCAATCACACTTGCCACTGCGAACTGTGAATCGGTTCTCCCCCTTGGAATTGCCTGATGTGAATTCTCTGAGCCCACAAGTGACTTCCACTCTTATCTCCAGGCTGAAACACCGAAGTTTAGTGATGGGGGATTCTATCATCCGCAAAGTCAGGTTTCAGACGCTGGCTGAAGTTAAATATATTCCTGGGGGCAGAGCTCCAGACATTGCATCCCATCTTAGGGTGCTGACACTGCAGAAGGGAAGACAGACTAAGGAACATGACATGAGATATAGTCACATATTTATTCACGTCGGCACCAATGATGTCAGGATGAAGCACTCAGAGGTCACAAAAATGGACATAGAGAGGACTTGTGACCTTGCCAGAAAGATGTGTCGGCATCGATTAATAATCTCTGGTCCCCTCCCCTCCTGGGGTAATGATAAGGCGTTTAGCAGGCTGACATTGTTAAATAGGTGGCTGGCGCAATTTTGTAGACAGCAAGGCTTTACCTTTATTGATAACTGGCCTTCGTTCTGGGGCCACTGTGGCTTGCTGATGCTGGGTGGCCTCCACCCTACTGCGGAAGGCGCCACCATCTTGTCTGCGAACATACAGTAGATAGAGCTCTACAGGGAGGGTAACATTAGGAATTTACAGGAGGCCACGGAGCAGGTGATTAGAGACCCTGCAAGGCTTATGACAAATGTGGATGTGGAATCCATTTCTTAGCGGGGAAACTAGTGCAGAAAATCCACTATGGTGATAGTGCAATTTATCTGCCAGGGAGGGAAATTCATCAAGTTGAGACTGTGGCCTGCTTCCGTAGACATGTCCATAAAATCATAGATGGATATGCTTTGCAAATTAATACCCATTACTACATTGGATGATGTTGAAATTGAGGATGGCTCAGTCGTTCCAGCAATAGCAAAGATTTTGTGTCTGCTACCTACAACGTGCATGGAAACGCGCTAAACCTACTTCTAGGCATCTTATATGCTACTCTGAAACCACCCCTAAATCCAAACAGTCAACCCCCCTTAGTCTAGGTCTCATTAACATAAGATCACTGTCCTCAAAATCATTGTTGATTAATGATCAAATTATTGATCAGCACTTAGATATGACTGGGATATGTGAAACCTGGCTTAAACCTACAGCTGTCCTCCCCTTAAATGAGGCCTGCCCACCAGCATATACATTTAGTCGCATTCCTCATGATGTGAAGCAAGGCGGGGGTGTTGCTCTTATGTATAAATCTAGGTTTAGCTTATTAGCTGTTGGGGGTCACAAATATAACTCATTTGAGCATCTGCTTCTCAGCTCTGCTCAGGATATTAGGCATTGCCAAGGTCAGAAGAATAAAAATCAGCCGTATTGTCACTGCATATAGGCCTCCTGGCCCATATTCTGAATTCTTAGATGAATTTGGTGCGTTCATCCCTAACTTGTCAACTAGTGCTGATAACATTCTGATCATTGGTGACTTTAACGTTCATAAAAATAAGCCTTCTGAACCCCACTGCAAATCATTTATGGAAATTGTGGATGCATTAGGATTTCGGCAATGCATTCGGGACTGGACGCACATTAGTGGAAATACCCTGGATCTCACACGTGATATTACTGTCACGAATATTGACATCGTGCCTCTTACGTCAATGGTCTCTGATCACTCACTTATTAAGTTTACAGTTTCGCTGCTGTGTTTAGTGGAACAACAACCTTATATATCACTATGGCGATGCATCAACTCCTCCACTAAGACTGAACTCGAAGCTAGACTGCCTGTTGTCTTAGCTTCACATCTGGCAAATACCCAGTCTGTAGACAGACTTGTGGATCGTTTAAACTCAGTGCTCAAAACTACACTCGACATGATTGCGCCACCTGTGTTAAAACGTGCTCCCCCAAATCACAGTCACCTTGGTTCAGTGATTACCTACGTGACCTCAAGCATAAGGCAAGAGGTCTATAATGGAAATGGCGTCATCAAAATTAGAAGTATTCCACCTTGCATGGCATGATGCTATCTTAGACTTTAAGCATGCATTACTGGACCTATTACTCTGATTTGATCAACAAAAACAAGCATAACTCAAGTTCTTGTTCGGCACGGTGGCAACACTTATTCATGGACAACCACCTGTAGTTCGCTCTCCTTTTACAGCACAAGATTTCCTGGATTACTTTGAGGAGAAAATAGAAGCCATTAGGTTAAACATATCCCCGCATGCCTTAATCCAGCCACTACACCCTGCTATTGAGGTGGGTGCCATTACTGAGGTGTTACCTAGATTTACAGAATTTGATAGTATCTCACTAGGCATGCTGACGAAACTCGTAACGTCAACAAAAAGCACAGCCTGTTTATTTGATCCTATACCAACAAAACTGTTTAAGGACCTGTGGCCCACTCATGGGCCGACTGTGCTGGAAATTATTAATTTTTCTTTAACTTCTGGATCTGTTCCTAAATTTTTCAAATCTGCAGTAATTAAACCATTAGTTAAGAAATCTAATCTTGACCGTGTATTGAAAAACTATCGGGCGATATCAAATCTATCATTTTGCTCTAAAATTCTGGAAAAAGTGGTGTCACGGCAGCTTGTGGACTATCTTACTGAGAATGATTTCTTAGAGCCACTGCAGTCTGCTTTTAGAAAATATTTCAAACAGACAGCTCTCACTAAAGTGGTGAATGATCTTCTGCTTACAATGGATTTGGACACCACTACGGTTCTGGTGCTGTTAGATCTCAGTGTTGCATTTGATACCGTGGATCATCATATTCTACTTGATAGGTTGGAAAATCACGTTGGGATTACTGGGAGTGCCCTTGCATGGCTGACGTCATACTTGACCAGTTGTTCTCACTGTGTTTCGTACAGTAACACTACTTCTAACTTTAGTAACATGAAATTCGGGGCTCCACAGGGGTCCGTCTTAGGCCCCCTGCTTTTCTCCCTTTATATAGCACCCCTTGGGCACATACTGCGGCGTTTTGGGATTACCTTTCACTGCTATGCAGATGATACTCAGTTATACATGCCAATAACTGCTGGTAATCTCATTCACATAAAATCCTTAGATTGCCTTGCATCAGTGAGAAGTTGGATGTCTAGAAACTTCCTACTTTAAACTCTGATAAGAGTTAAATGATGGTTCTTGGTCCAGTGAGACATCGGCATCAGTTAACGCTCAGCCTAAGCTCGTGTGCTATACATCACACTGACAAAGTGAGGAACCTTGGGGTAATTTTTGATCCTACATTGTCCTTTGACCTCCACATTAGAAATATTATGAGGACTGCTTTCTTCCACCTGTAAAATATAGCAAATATTCATCCCATCCTGTCTATGGCTGATGCTGAGACCCTGATCCATGCGTTTATCTCTTCTAGATTGGAATGCTGTAATGTTGTATTTTCTGGTTTACCACAGCCTAGCATTAGGGCTCTCCAACTGGTTCAAGATTGAGATGATGTCCGATTGCGATCTGCCATTATGAAAGTGTAGCCATCAGTGTCAATATTTCTGCAGCTCTGTGGAGTCATGTCTCAGTCAAACAGATCAGGTTACTCTTTCAAAAGTCCACATCAAGTTTGAGTCGTGTTATGATCGTGTCCAGTTTATCATTCAACTTTCTTACATTTGGCAGCAATCAGGTGTCTGCTTTCTCTCCTTCTCAACCTGTTAAGAAGTCCACTACTCAAGCTTTGGACTTTTGCATAACATATCATTAAATATTTGTAGAAACATGTGCACAAAATTTTGTACACGTACTGAAAACAGACATTAAAACAAGATGCCAGATTTTCCATCAGGGAGGGAGAGAGAGAGAAAGTGAGCAGTGGGGGGGATGCTGTCCTCCTCTTAAAATATGAATCATGATGATATAAATGTTTCATGGTCAGTTTACCATGCTGTGACTGATTGTTGGGCAGTAAATCAGACAGAGGTTAGTCAGTTCATCCAGTACTGTATCCACAAATGAAATAATGGCTGAAGTCCACAAAATTTATCAAGAACTGGCTTAGCTGGCCTGTGACGTTAAAAAAAATCGGTCAAGGTCAACCATATGCAAACTCGTGATCACATGACCCAATCACATGATCCATCTCTATATCAAATTTGGTGAACCTGCTGTTATTTGTTCTGAAGTTATCATGTTCACCAAGAATTTCCTAAGTTCATCCAAGAGCATCACATGAGTGATCCATGTACCAAATTTGGAGAACGTGCTGTCATTTTTTTTTTTTCTCAAGTAATTGTGTTTCGTAAGATGACCTTTGTAACTATAAACAGTAGGTTGGGGCACCCCATGTGCGAATTCATCCAAGATTCCATTCAGAAATCTGATTTACACTGCACACTTCTCTGAAGCACACACCAGATCCTGAAGAGACGTTTGAAAGAGAGCAGGGTCAGGTGTCACGGTTGTTGATGGGGAAAAAATGTGTGCTGATAAAGTGGACTGTGTGCAGAACTAAAGAAGTGCAAAAGATAAACCATATCCGTGTCACAAGTGAAACCACGTGAAGCGGTTTGTCCTGAGTGCTACTGGTTTAGTGACTAAAGCTGTGTGAAGGGTCAACATGTTGAAAATCTGTACTTGGGCACTCATATATTTTAAAAGTTGTCGCCTTAGCAAGTTCGTAGTCCAAGAAATAGTTTAACAAATGCACCTATACAGAAAAAAGGGAATTTCAAATTAAAGCTACTCACCTGGTAAAAGAAGGAATTTCTGAAAGCATTGTTGAAGTAGTTGTTATGTGGGAGGGTAGCTGCTATCTGGAGTGAAACTGAAGGAGTCTGAGGAGAAAAGAAAAAAACATTTATTATTATTATTATTATTATGCTTTGATAGGTCCTGTGCATGTACCGTGTAAAATCCCTCTCCCCTAGATAGTTAACATATTAATGAAGAAAAACTGATATGTAATTTGAGAGTGGGTTTGACAAATAACTATTTCAATGCATGCATAATGGAAATTAGGAGCAGGTGTGATTGGAGTTACATATTTGTATTTATACATGTTACAAGTTGAAATTAGTTTGTCAGTTCCCTTCATTTGAAAAGTCCAGATCTGGTGGACAAAAAGGACACCCACTGCTTGTTTTCTGTCAGTTTCTATATGCAGGCACTGAATAAAGAACAAAACTGCATTTATTCCCTTTTCTTTATTATTTTCAATGAATTTGCCACATGTGTCTCTTTCTACTTGTAAATGATAAATGGACTGTATTTATATTGCGCTTTTCCATCTTTATCAGAAGCTCAAAGCACTTTACAATGATTCCTCACATTCACCAATTCACACAGACGCATCCCCTCCACCCCCAACCAAAAAAATAATAACAAATGCTAAGAAAAAAAACTGTTGGGCTGGGTGGCTTAGAAAATACACAGAAGAGGGCATAAACAGATTACAGGCTCTCAGGAAAGAGCTCCAGGGGGTTACCAAAATGGCAGAGAAGATCACTGGGTGCCCTCTACCCACGCTGGAGGACCTTCATGGCTCTTACTGTCTCAGGAGAGCCAACACCATCCTAAAGGACTCATCCCACCCCGACAACTCTATATTTGAGCTACTGCCATCAGGAGGATGGTACAGGGCCATGAAAGCAAGAACAAATAGACTGAAAAACAGTTTCTACCCAACTGCTGTTAGAGCTTTGAATGCCACTGGAACCAAAGAGATATGTCACATGCCACACTTGAAAGGAGTGCAGTATTTGTTTATGTGAAATATATCATCTCTTTTTTGCTACTACGTTTCTATATTTTTTCTTTTTTTAATTTGCTCTTTGACCATACTTCTTTCATTCTGTTAAATTTTATGTTTTCTTTTCTTCCCCAGACCTTTTAATTCTGCATGTGGTTTACTCAGGTTTATATTTGCACTGAAAGACTTCCACCTTACCTTTCATTGTACTTGTTTTCATGACAATAAAGAATCTGAGTGCACACCCTCACTGAATGTCTATTGTAAACCTTTTTATCTGTACATCTATGAGAGTGCATTTGCAGAAATGCAGCCACAGTTATGTTAATATGACTAATCTCTCATTCTTATGGCGTCTTCCTTTCCCTCAAGGTCACCACAGCAGATCCAATATTGATTTGGCTCAAGTTTTACATTGGGTGCTCTTCCTGGACTAACACAACATCTATAATGAATGTGACCACTACATCAATGCACACAACAGGCCTCAGGTAAAAAGACGCCACACCAAAGCTCTGGAAACAATGTAAATATGATGTAAGGTTCATGAAGTGGATTTATTCCATTTTTAAGTATTATATTTAATTATTATAAGTAATTTTCCAGATGTTTCTCTGTCAAAGTGTTGTCTTCTGTCCTGTCTGTTAAATGTTACTTTTGTGGTTACTTTAATTCTGTTTTGGGTTCCATTTGGGTTTATTTAAGACTAAAGTGAGAACTTTAAGAGACGTGCACTGGTACCAAATAAGAATAAGTTTTGATATGCGTCCGTCTGTCTGTGCTCAACATAAGTCCATACAGTCCTATTACTGCGAGAGTCTTCAAATTTACAGGAAACGTTCTTGGGACACAGACCTTGGACAAGCTCAAAGATGGCTAACCTTGACATATTTTAAGAGGTTAAAAAGACACATTTTGTTCCAATCTGTTCAGTTCTGAGATTGAGTGACGGGTGTGAGAGCCAATCAGAGTAGAGCTGCACCGTGACATCAGTGGCTGGTCTCTCCAAAATCGCTTAATTTTGTGTGTCTATATACATGTTTCTCATATATTATGTAAAAGCTAGCAAGAAATAAACACTTCTAAAACTGAAAACTGTATTTTTGGAACCTAATAACACCTCTGAACTTATTTACAAGCCATTTTGCAGACATTAGCATGGTGACCACTAGCTTAGCTTATGACAAGCTAAAAATGGACGCTCTTGTTATGGCAGAACAACTGTTCAGTTTCTGGGTATTCTGTGTTAGTACGCGCCTGTAGCCAACATGCTGGATGAATTCCTGTGCAAAAAAATAGTTCCCAGATAATTGTGATATATTCCTGTGAGATAATGGGTATATCTCATCTAAATTAATTCTAAATTTTACCAGTAATAAAATTATAAAGATAACTGAAGTTTTAAGAGTGGCCATAATAAATATTTAAGAAACTTAAAGTTTATAAGCAACTTCACCTGTTATTGCTAAAGCACATTACATTGACACAGTGGAGTTTGATGTGGAAGAGTTCAGAAACATACGATTGGAATGTTTTGATTACCATTTATAGTTGGCGATGAAAAGGCTTGGGTGTTAACTTCATGTTAAAGTCAGAACAAGAAGCTGCACTGAAAGATATCAATCTGGCAAGAGACACATTCTGTGTGTTGTTGCTCCATCGAGAGCGGCACACTGATCAGTGTGGCGAAAGTAGTCCGGCGAGCTCAATCTGTGGGCGCGAGCTATCCCACAATTCCAAAATAGCAGCGATGTCAGTCCAGTGAGAGCGGCACTATGAGCAGGGTGATCCAGTGGTGGGCACAGCTAACCAAAACGTTAGCTTCAATAACCGCTAATCCGCTAACTGAAATGTTAACTTTTATAACTCTAAACTGGTAAACCGCTGAAAAATTTAGCGGAAGCTCTGTGTCAGCCTGATCCCGTCAGATCTCAGAAGCTAAGCAGTGCGGGACCTGGTTAGTACTTGGACGGGAGACCTCTTTGGAACACCAGTGGCTGTGTGTGTTTCTCTGGGTAAAAGTGGAGTTGCATCAGGAAAGGCATCCAGCGTAAAACTTGTGCCAAATACCAATGCGGCTCTGGTTGTATCCATTGTGGCGACCCCGAACAAAACGGGAACAGCCAAATGGACAACAACAACAACTAGCAGCTAACTTTTAATATTAACTCAGTACACTGTTGGCTACTGATAAGCCAGTTTCAAGTTTAAGCACTGCTGAGGCTTCTGAGTGAAATCAAAGGCGATCACAAATTCAAATGAACAACAAGCCAGAGCGTCTATCTTTAAGCACTATGCCTGCTACTGCCTCACCCCCCCCGCCAAAAAAAATTTGTAATTTACTTTCCACATACACAACAGACAGTGGGTAGAAAACATGAAAAGCAAGGAACTTTTCACTCATGGTTTCACTTAAAATAAAACTAATTGTTGTCATGACGGGCGGGAGCCCGTCAGCAGGAGCGGCTGGACCCACAATACAGACTCCCAAACCAGGTTTTGGTGTGGAGGAAATCATGGTCTTTAATTCAGGCTTGGGTTTGGTACAAAAGTAATCAGTCAGCGCAGCAGAGGTACAAACAGGGTCAGGCTGAGACGCAGTCATACACGAGCAGGGTTCAGAGGCTCAAGCAAACCCTGACATCTGGGATGAGGCGAGAGGCATGGTCGAAGAATACAAAGCAAGGTTCAGAACACGGCAAGACAAAAATCAGGACTGTGAATGGGCGCTGGAAAGTGTACGAAGACAACAATCTGGCGGTGTGCTGTGAGACTGTAAGGGCTTAAGTAACAAGTGCTGTGAACAATGTGCATGTGCAGACTAATTAGGTAACAAGGTGCAGGTGTGGAGGGAAGATTCCAGAAAGGGGGTGTGGCTAGTAGACAAAGATCAAACACTGTGCAAGAGAGTGATGTGAGGAGCAAAGATACTTGGGTTGGTGTAGGAAGTGTGAGTGAGGTGAAACAAAACAGACAGAATCAAAGTGAGGGAGAAACATAAAGGCAGGTGCAATCTAAGAACAAAACTGAAAAGCAAAACAGAGGATTACAAACAGAAGATAAACTTCCTAAAAACTGCTCTGAGAATAATAGACAATAAAACACTAAGACAAAACTAAACTGGAACAGACTAAGAAACCAAAGTGTTTAAACAAATTAAAAATAAAACAGAGATTGAGATAACAAAACCTGACACTAAAGCACAACAGATAATATAACCAATGAGAAGAACAAAATAAGTGGTAAACAATGAAAACACAAACTGGCTGAACAAACCAAGAACGGAACTGCACAATGGGTAAAATATAAAAGTAGCAAGGAAACAAAGTGACAAAGCAAAATAGAACATAGAAGAAACACATGATGAAAATAAACCACTAATAAATCAAAGCAGGAACAGAAGATGGCGCAAAGAAAGAGGCAAAAAAGGGATCAAAGCCTGGAACAGGGCCGGTCATGACAATTCTGGACAGTTTATCAACAACAATGCATATACGTGTATATATATATATATATATATATATATATATATATATATATATATATATACACTCAACAAAAATATAACCTGTGCACTAATCATGGTGTCTAATCAGCATCTTGATATGGCACACCTGTGAGGTGGGATGGATTATCTCAGCAAAGGAGAAGTGCTCACTATCACAGATTTAGACTGGTTTGTGAACAATATTTGAGGGAAATGGTGATATTGTGTATGTGGAAAAAGTTTCAGATCTTTGAGTTCATCTCATACAAAATGGGAGCAAAACCAAAAGTGTTGCATTTATATTTTTGTTGAGTATATATATATATATATATATATATATATATATGTATATATATATATATATATATATATGAGCGGTAACTGACACATGCTCCAAAAGCATTTTGGGAAAATGAGTCTCATCTCAAGTTACGTGTGTGTTGGTTTTCAAATAAATGTGTATTTGTAAATATGTCATATTTTCATTTGTAAATTTGCAAAACTGAAAATACTGTTTGTGAAGTGTGATTCAGTGCAACAAACAGCGGCAATGATCACATGTTGGTCGCTATTCACACTCCTATGCAGTAGATGGTAGTGTTCTACGCATTTTGATGGGGGGGATTAGTTTTGTATATAAGTGAAACTACTACTGAAAAATGCTTTGCGTTTGATGTATCCTGCCCACTGTCTGTGCTGTTATACGTGGATAGTAAATGACAGTTTCGGGGTTTTTGCAGCAGCTGCAGCAGCAGCCACCGTCCCGTCCCATTCTGCTGGGAGAGGGCTGAGCTTAGCTCCTCACAGCGGTCTGACTGTTGCGTTGATTGCGTGCAAAACACGCAATAGACAGGAACTAACGTACGATTTTCGGGTTTACAAATGTTTTTGACCATTAAGCTTTACTCACTATGTCAGCAAAAAACTGTATCCGACACCTCTGGACTCATTTATAAGACATTTTGAAGACAATAGCGTGCATGCTAAATTCCGTTAACTCAAAGCTAATTTTCTATAGAGTTACATTTGTCTCATTAATACCTGCAAATGCACAGAGGGCGATCTACAAATATTCCTTGATTTTCACAACTTCCGTTCTTAAAACTGTACGTAAGACATAGGATCTTAATAATTAAACAACTGCAAATTATAAAGAACAATGCTCATACAGCCGAGGCTGTTTTAGCATTGTGTTTTTTTTATATCAGTGACAATATTACGCTGTTATTCCATGAATGAGGGGATAACCCAATTGCGATGAATCCCCTCCCCATCACCTAAAATTTCTGGATCCAACCCTGCTACCTGTGACTTGTAACACTATCATTTGGCAAGAAAATCCATCTGCACTGTCCCAGTCCAACAAAAGCCCCAGCATCAGTGGACCTCAGGTCCTACAAATGACTTCTAAAACCTTTTGCCCCCTTCTATTTATTTGATAAGAACAGCGCTCACTGGTCAACAGACAAAATAGCTATAAAGGCTAAATTTCACCTTTTGTCCATAGCCCTTTATTAAAAGCCAACCTATAATGTATTCATGAGACTCGAAATGTGATAGACAACAATCTGTCACAAAAATCTTAAAGTAGCTGGTGAAGGAATTTATCGACTGAAGTAAATTTGGCATAGAAAACTTTCCTCCCATCTGAAGCACACACCAGGTACTGAAGAGAAGTTTGAAAGAGAACAGTTCAGATAAAGGTCACACATCAGGGTTGTTGGTGAGTAAGAACGTGTGTTGAGGAAGTGGGCTATATGCAGAAATGAAGATTTGTAAGTATCTGTGATTCGCATATTCGCTCATGGGTCTAATTTGGTGGGGGATGGGGGGACATGTCCCCCCACCTTTTCAACCAGGGGGCACAGAATATGGTACATCCCCCCCACCTTCTGACATATATGTGTGTACTTGAAACATGCTATGCCAGTCTTATGTGCAAAACCATGTCAGAATAGTATCTTTGTTTCTGCAAGTTTGTATTTTTAGCAGCATTGACTTGTTTACAACACTTGTTTCTTGTTTGTCACATTTGGAATTTTCTGGGACTGCATTTTCATGGACTGGCACCTCCCTACCTAGCTGACCTAATTAAACCTTATGTACCGGCCCGAGCTTTACATTCTCAGGGTGCAGGACTACTTTGTGTCCCTAGGGTGAATAAGAAGTCTGCGGGTGACAGAGCTTTCTCTTATCGTGCCCCTGTTCTGTGGAATGGTCTCCGTGTGTCAATAAAACAATCAGATTCTGTGGAGACTTTTAAGTCCAGACTTAAGACGCACTTCTTTTCCCTTTCATATGGCTAGCATACTGGTACAGTTTTGTTTTACGCTTTTTACTCTTTTAATTAATTAATTATTATTATTATTATTATTAATTTAAATAATTAATAGTGGCCTGTACTGAACTACAAGAGTAACTTAATATGGCACCACCTAGGAAGACAGATAAATTGGAGGAAGATATAAAGGAGTAAAGACCTAATTAAACCATATATCAAAAGACATGACCAATTTAGACAAGTTGATGAAGGAGATCAAGGAGCTCCAAAATCTTGTTAAAGAAAAGGACAAGATTATTAAGAAACTTGAGCAACGGGTGGATGAACTTGAACAATATTCTATAAAAGACGATGTTATAATATCTGGTTTGGAAACAAAACATCGGTCATACGCAAGGGTGGTGGATTCTGGTGGAGCCAGTGGGGAGGATGCACCACCTGAAGAACTACAAACACTAGAACAGCAAGTTACAAATTTTTTATATCAAAAAGGTGTTGTCATACATCAAGATACTATATCAGACTGTCACACAATTCCATCCAAAGACAGTAAAAATAAACTACCCAATATTATTATACGATTTACAAGCAGAAAATATAAAAATGAATTACTAAGACAGGCAAAGAATCTGAAAGGAACAAATGTCTATATAAATGAGCATCTAATGAAAAAAAATGCAGATATTGCTTGGGAAGCAAGACTATTAAAATAAGAGAAACACATTGTTGCTACATGGGTCTGGAACTGTAGGGTTTGGATTAGAGTGAAAGAAGGAACAAAGGGTATACAAATCAGAGACATGGAGGACCTTACAAAGTACAGACCTGAGTAGACAAATAAATATGACGTCAGTTGGTAGTAGGACCAATAAAAAATCTGATTAAACATGGAAACAGATGATAAAATATATGACATAGACACCAATATTGATGAAAGTATATTTGACTTGACTACAATTGGTTGTGAGTATTATATGGAAAAACAGTTAAATAGTGAAAAAATTACTGAAGATACCCTGTCACTCATACATATAAACATCCGAAGCTTGTATTGGAAAATGTCAAAAATAAAAGATTATTTAAACCAGTTTAAAAATAGATTCAGCATTGTTGTAATCACAGAATCTTGGCTTAAAGATGACCTCATGGCTGATGTTCAAATGGAGGGATATTTTGTAAATAGAAGAGATAAAAAAGGCGGAGGTATTGTTTTGTACATAAAAACAGATCTGATATGTAAAATTGTAGAAGAAATGACAATAAAAGATGATGTCATAGAAATTGTAACTGTGGAAATTGTACATGAAACATCTAAAAATATTCTAATCAGTTGTGTATACAGAGCACCAGACTCTTGTGTTGTGAAATTTACAGATAAAATAATAGAATTATTCCATCAAATCAAAAACAAAACGCTCTTTATGTGTGGAGACTTTAATGTTAATGTGGAAAGCTCCAGTTGCCAAAGAGCAAGTGATTTTGTGAATTCAATGAATAACTTGGGCTTATTCCCCTTGATAACAAAACCAACCAGAATTACATCGCAAATAAAATAAAAGAAGTTGTAAATGAGTTTAATGATTATTTTTCAAAGGTGGGATCAAGTCTGGTGGGAAATAAACCAATAGTAGAAGATAAATTAAATACAATTGTAAATACGGTCAATAGTATTTTCCTTGACAATGTGGAAAAAGATTAAATAAGGAATATTGTAAAAACTGTAAGCAAAAGATCAACTGACTATGAAGATTTAGACATGATGACTGTAAAAAGTATAATAGAAACTGTTATTGAACCATTCACTTACATTTGTAATCTGTCTCTGTCAACAGGAATTTTCCCAGACGAAATGAAAATTGCCAAGGTAGTCCCATTATATAAAATGGAGACAAACATAGCGTTTCAAATTACAGGCCAGTGTCATTGCTTCCACAGTTTTCTAAAATTAGGGGAAAAGTTTTTGTGACAAGGATGGATAAATTAATTGAGAAACATCATATTTTAAATAATGCTCAGTATGGATTCAGAACAAAACTTTGGATAGCTATGGCAATTATGGAATTAACAGAGAAAATATCAACAGCAATAGATAATAAGGATTATTTTGTAAGTGTTTTTATTGACCTGAAAAAAGATTTTGATGTTATCGATCACTCAGGATTGCTTCACAAGTTACAACAATATGGAATAAGAGGGATTGCACATCAGTGGGTAAAAAGCTACTTAGAAAATAGAAAACAGTTTCTTCAGATAAATAATACTAAATCAGAATTGTGTAACATTATGTGTGGAGTACCACAAGGGTCGGTACTTGGACCCAAACTGTTTATTTTGTATATCAATGATTTTGTGAATGTATCTAATGTACTTGGTAGCATTTTATTTGCTGACGATACAACATTATTTTACTCTGGATCAGATATACAGGAAGTAGCACAAGTGATAAATACAGAGTTGGAAAAAGTTAAATATTGGTTTGATATAAACAGATTGTCACTTAATCTTAATAAAACAAATTTCATATTGTTTAATGACAGAGTAAAAAAAATGATGTGTCATTAAAAATAGATGGAATGGACATTCAAAGGGTAAAAGAAACGAAATTTTTAGGAGTTATGATTGATGAAGATTTTACATGGAAGTCACACATAAATTACATAAAAAGAAAAATAGCGAAAGCTATTGCTGTTTTGCATAAAGTTAAATATTCATTAAATAGTTATGGATTATTAACATTGTACAGTTCATTGATTGTTCCATATTTGACTTATTGTGTAGAAATCTGGGGATCAACATGTACAACTTATACGCAGCCTTTATTTATTTTTGCAGAAAAGAGCTTTAAAAGTGATTAGCAACAGTCGTTTTAGAGACCCATCTAGTCCATTGTTCATTAAGTATAGGGTACTTAAATTTCATGATTTAGTTGATTTGAAATTATTACAAACAATGTACCAAGCGAATAACAATACCTTACCAATAAACATTCAAAATATGTTTGAAAAAAGAGTAAGTAGTTATAATTTGAAAGGCATAGAAGTCTTTAAAAAAACAAGATTCAGAACCAAGATAAAGGAACAGAGTATTGCAGTGAATTGTGTAAAATTATGGAACAACCTCAACAAAGAAATCAAAGAATCAAGGTCGCTTAAATTATTATAAAAACGTATTAAACTAGATGTATTTCGTAAGTATGAAACTATGAAATAAGTCAGTGGGCTGTGACAAAGCCAAAAATGTAATCTCTTAATAATGTTTAGAATGTTTGAAGTTTAAAATGTAATCTGTTAGGGATGTAATCTTATAAATAATGGTTAAAATTATGAAATAAGTCGGTGGCATGTGACAGTCATAGAAATGTAATCTGTTAAATTATGTTGATTAATGATGCTTGATATTGTAAGATTGTATGGTAAAAAAGGGGCAGAAAATATAAGACTTGTTCTTCCAATCTGCTCCTTTTCATTCAAGGCTTTGTAAAGTTTTGTTATTTCTGCTATTCTGTTTTTTTCTTTTAAATGAATGAAATAAATATTAAATAA
This sequence comes from Thalassophryne amazonica, assembly GCF_902500255.1. Classification (NCBI taxonomy): domain Eukaryota; kingdom Metazoa; phylum Chordata; class Actinopteri; order Batrachoidiformes; family Batrachoididae; genus Thalassophryne; species Thalassophryne amazonica. Next base: position 29,947,008 of record NC_047106.1, read on the forward strand.
ATAAATTCATGTTATTAGTAATTGGAGGGGCCTGCGGCCTCAACTTTACCTAAATTCTGGGTCTTTTAGAAAAGCTTAGGGCTATAGCGGCCGGTGATCACCTTAGTATTTCTTCTGTTTTTCTTGTTGATTAATGCTGGCAAATTATACAGTATTTTTTGTCTTTCTGATGCCTAATTCTGTTTTTTCTCTGTTTAAGGTGCAGCTCCATCTAGAGATGGGAGTTGTATTTGTGTTGGCGACCCTCCTGCACCAACAGCAATTCTTGTATATTCATCCGTGAATTGTTTTGTGAATTGTTTCTGTAATTTATGTTTGTAGCATGGCCCAAGCAGAGAGTCACCCCTTTGAGTCTGATCTGCTTGAGGTTTTTTCCTCAGAGGGAGTTTTTCCTTACCACTGTTGCTCTGGGGGTTAGTAAGGTTAGACCTTACCTGTGTGAAGCGCCTTGAGGCAACTCTGTTGTGATTTGGCAATATATAAAGGAAAATAAGTTGAAATTGAAATTGCATTTGCCCAGATTTGAAACCAAAAATAGTTGCCTCTAGGGACTAGTGTCTACACATAAGTATCAGTGGACCATATGCTAATTTCGTAAATTCTGAAAGTTAGAAAAGGAAATCAGAAAAGCTATGTGGAACCTCAGAAAGCCCATCTGCAATTATTGCTTGATCTCCAAAATCAGTGTATGCAAGCGAAATTATGTTCAGTATGAGTGTTGTCATTAGTGCCACTTCGAAAATTAAATTCATGATAAGTAATTTATCCTAAACTTATGATCTGTTGTTTTTTCAAACTTATGCAAAAACAAATCTTGAGAAAAAAAATACAGTATGCGATAGTTAATAATTATTAAGAGCCTGTTCTTTAATATTTATGAATACATTTTGCCACACTGCAGTTGTTTTTTTTAATGAGAACTCAACCTATCATTCTTTTTGAGTTCTACACATGTGGTGATACCTTATTTACACCAGGATGTTAATAAAATCAGTGCTGGCTATTCTCAGAATAAAGTACTTATATCCACAGTTTCAAATTGCATAAGTCAAATGGTGTCCACTTTATGGTCTTCTCAAAACATTAAAATTACTGTTCTGGATGCTCAGAATGCATCTGAGCTTATCTAGAAAGCGGCCCCCAGACCCCTGGTTCTAAATTGCGCCCTTGTATACGCTGCATCCAGAAAGTATTCACAGCACTTCAGTTTTTCCACACTTTGTTACAGCCTTATTTCAAAATGGATTAAATTTATTTTTGTTCCTTAAAATCAACACACAATAAAAAATAAAAAAAAAAATCACATGAACCTAAGTATGTACAGCCTTTGCCATGAATACTTATGTACATATGCATTCTTAGTTTATCTTTGCATGTTGTCATTATGGGGTGTTGTGAGTAGAATTTTGAGGGAAAAAAATGTATTTGCTCCATTTTGGAATAAGGCTGTAACATAAAACATGGGGAAAAAAATGAAGGGCTATGAATGCTTTCTGGATGCATTGTACGTCATTTTAGTTAAAGCACGTGATGTTCAGTGCAAATATAACTCACTGCAGCAGTGTTAATGAGTGGCGGTCACAGGGAGGCCTTCAGTGCACTCCCTCACTGAATGTCTGTTGTAAATCTTTTATCAGTATTGCGAAAGTGCATTTGCAGAAATGCAGAAGCCACAGCTGTGTTAATATGACTACTCCCTCATTGTTTTGGTGGCTTCCTTTCCCACAGGGTCACCACAGCAGATCTGATATTGATTTGGCTCATGTTTTACATCGGATGCTCTTCCTGATGTAACACCAAATCTATAATGAATGTGACCACAACATCAATCAATGCACACAACAGGCCTCAGGTTAAAAAAAAAAAACACCCCACCAAAGCTGTGGACACAATGTAAATATGATGTAATGTTCATGAAGTGGATTTATTCCTTTTTTAATTGTTATTTTCAAATAATTTTCCAGATAGAGAAGAGAAATGGTCTTGACAAATAGATTGCAGTACACTTACACAGTACACACTTACATTGCACTTTTCCATCTGATGCAAATGCTCAAAGCACTTTTCAGTGATACCTGACATTCACACGCTCAGACTGAGCTGCCATGCAAGGCACTCAACTGTACACTGAGAGCAACATGGGGATTGTCACTTGTTAATAATAAAGCTCCACAAGAAGGGCATCCAACCACCTAGAGGTATGTTCAGGACTTCAAAGCGGTAAATGAAGCAGTGCATTCCAGGACACCAGTGATTCCAGTGTAGCAGTCTGAAATGTACCCCCGTGTGACCAGTCCCCATGATGCGTCGTGCATGCTAACGCATGGACGTTTCTTCAACCATAATCAGTCCCCCTGGTGCTCACTTCTGCACGTCAATCCAGGTTGGATAGAGACTTCATTCACATTATATTAAAGGGGTCAGATGTTAGCATAATGAAATTTGGGTAATACTCCCTGAGACACAATTTATCCAATACATCAAAGATTAAAAACAAAATAATCAGCACAGATATGATAGTAAGGAGCAAGTTGCAGCAGGAGACCATACAATAAACAATACTTAAGGCATGTATTAGATAAAGTGCATGTCTGAGTAGGGGAAGGGTGATACCTCAGGCCATATTCATTTAACAGCTTGGGGAAATAAACTGATTTTCAATCTTGGGGTGAGTGTCTGAACTGTCCTATATCGTCTGCCAGGGAAGAGTAATTGGAAGATGTGGTAACAGCAGGCCTAGCAAATGTTTCCAGTTGCAGGACACTGGGTGCCAATGATGCAACTGAGTTTAATTTATTATTGACAAAGTTTTTTCTTTCATTCTACAAGGTGCGGCGTACCTCTGGGCCACAGGCTCTTTATGCAGGCAACCGGCAAACTCAAGGACTCCTGCACCTTTCAATCTGGTGGGACAACAGCTGATCCCTTACCAAAAAATAGTGATAAGTATATAAAAAGTAAACTAGAAGTATACTTGAAACATACTTGCATATACTACTTTTTGGTAAGGGATCGCAGCGCTGCGCATGCATGCATGCTTCATTGACACATCTCACCTGTTGGCTTCACAGCTCATGCATGAACCCACCTGGCCAGCACGGTGGCGGCTATACACAGCTGAGAGAGCGAGAGAGAAAATTCGAGACAGAGAGAGCAAGCCGGCAGTGAGGTGCTGAATTCGCAGTCTCATGTGACAGGTCAGTCACTGCATGTTCACCTGTCACATGAGAGTGTCTTTAAGCTAAATGTAAACATCAAAATAATAGTTGCACTATTCCTGACCAATGAATCACAGGACATACAAGCCAGGGAATCGAAACAATCAAATCCAAATCAAATCCATTTTATTTATATAGCGCCAAATCACAACAAACAGTTGCCCCAAGGCACTTTATATTGTAAGGCAAAGCCATACAATAATTATGGAAAAACCCCAACGGTCAAAACGACCCCCTGTGAGCAAGCACTTGGCGACAGTGGGAAGGAAAAACTCCTTTTTAACAGGAAGAAACCTCCAGCAGAACCAGGCTCAGGGAGGGGCAGTCTTCTGCTGGGACTGGTTGGGGCTGAGGGAGAGAACCAGGAAAAAGACATGCTGTGGAAGAGAGCAGAGATCAATCACTAATGATTAAATGCAGAGTGGTGCATACAGAGCAAAAAGAGAAAGAAACACTCAGTGCATCATGGGAACCCCCCAGCAGTCTAAGTCTATAGCAGCATAACTAAGGGATGGTTCAGGGTCACCTGATCCAGCCCTAACTATAAGCTTTAGCAAAAAGGAAAGTTTTAAGCCTAATCTTAAAAGTAGAGAGGGTGTCTGTCTCCCTGATCCGAACTGGGAGCTGGTTCCAGAGGAGAGGAACCTGAAAGCTGAAGGCTCTGCCTCCCATTCCACTCTTAAAAACCCTAGGAACTACAAGTAAGCCTGCAGTCTGAGAGCAACGTGCTCTATTGGGGTGATATGGTACTATGAGGTCCCTAAGATAAGATGGGACCTGAATATTCAAAACCTTATAAGTAAGAAGAAGAATTTTAAATTCTATTCCAGAATTAACAGGAAGCCAATGAAGAGAGGCCAATATGGGTGAGATATGCTCTCTCCTTCTAGTCCCTGTCAGTACTCTAGCTGCAGCATTTTGAATTAACTGAAGGCTTTTCAGGGAACTTTAGGACAACCTGATAATAATGAATTACAATAGTCCAGCCTAGAGGAAATAAATGCATGAATTAGTTTTTCAGCATCACTCTGAGACAAGAACTTTCTAATTTTTGAGATATTACGCAAATGTAAAAAAGCAGTCCTACATATTTGCTTAATATGCGCATTGAAGGACATATCCTGATCAAAAATGACTCCAAGATTTCGCACAGTATTACTAGAGGTCAGGGTAATGCCATCCAGAGTAAGGATCTGGTTAGACACCATGTTTCTAAGATTTGTGGGGCCAAGTACAATAACTTCAGTTTTATCTGAATTTAAAAGCAGGAAATTAGAGATCATCCATATCTTTATGTCTGTAAGACAATCCTGCAGTTTAGCTAATTGGTGTGTGTCCTCTGGCTTCATGGATAGATAAAGCTGAGTATCATCTGCGTAACAATGAAAATTTAAGCAATGCTGTCTAATAATACTGCCTAAGGGAAGCATGTATAAAGTGAATAAAATTGGTCCTAGCACAGAACCTTGTGGAATTCCATAATTAACCTTAGTCTGTGAAGAAGATTCCCCATTTACATGAACAAATTGTAATCTATTAGATAAATAAGATTCAAACCACCACAGCGCAGTGCCTTTAATACCTATGGCATGCTCTAATCTCTGTAATAAAATTTTATGGTCAACAGTATCAAAAGCAGCACTGAAGTCTAACAGGATGAGCACAGAGATGAGTCCACTGTCTGAGGCCATAAGAAGATCATTTGTAACCTTCACTAATGCTGTTTCTGTACTATGATGAATTCTAAACCCTGACTGAAACACTTCAAATAGACCACTGCTTCAACTACCCTTTCAAGAATTTTTGAGAGAAAAGGAAGGTTGGAGATTGGCCTATAATTAGCTAAGATAGCTGGGTCAAGTGATGGCTTTTTAAGTAATGGTTTAATTACTGCCACCTTAAAAGCCTGTGGTACATAGCCAACTAATAAAGACAGATTGATCATATTTAAGATCGAAGCATTAATTAATGGTAGGGCTTCCTTGAGCAGCCTGGTAGGAATGGGGTCTAATAGACATGTTGATGGTTTGGAGGAAGTAACTAATGAAAATAACTCAGACAGAACAATCGGAGAGAAAGAGTCTAACCAAATACCGGCATCACTGAAAGCAGCCAAAGAGAACGATATGTCTTTGGGATGGTTATGAGTAATTTTTTCTCTAATAGTTAAAATTTTATTAGCAAAGAAGGTCACTTATCAACCACATGAATCACTTTATTAATGGCCTAAATGGCGTGTTTTCCCCGCGAGTGGAAACACAGAATGAATGCTGCTCTATTATATGCATATAAGTTCTCAGCGTACGATAACGGCCTGATATTGAGCGGGGCAGCCAGGAGCCATGCAAGGCTCTGGTGCTGCAGCGGTTGGCCTGCCACGCCCCCACCCTAACATCTGATTTCCAGAGAGGGAGAGAGAGTGCGAGCCAGAGAGGGAGGGAAAATAGGAAAGCGCACATGCAAGGGGGGGATATCCAACCTAGGAACTGTCATGTGTTCAGTTCATGGGTAGGGTGTCATTGACACCCAGTAGTATGACACGGCAGGTCTTAAAAAGAGTGGTGCTCAGCCTGCCAGACCCCCCCCACTTGCTTTAAACCCAGACCTCGGGTGTCGCATTATGGGGTTTTGTGCTGTGTTGTTTTTATTCTTTGTCTTTTTTATTTTATCCTGTCATATTTGTTTCATGGGGGAACGTTTATGTCTGCTCTGTTTATGTCTATTTTTTTATATTTTTAATATAAAGCCAGGCATGTGAGACGCAAATAACGAAAAATTAGTTCAAATGGCGAGGCGTTAAGAGGGCTGAAGTTGAAGGTTTTTAGCCATGCTAATGCACCCCAGAAGCATTTACTGAAAAAAGTCTGAAGGACCTAATTGACATGGTGAGATGCTGAAGAGCTTCGCTCATTCATGTCTGCGACATATACCTATTAATAATAATAATGAAATTCAAAATGAGGCTTATCTTCATAATTGCTTTATTTGATGGAGAAAAGAATCACATTTGATTTCAATGGCATGGAAATGCTAGTAACATTTCAGTTTAGATTTTCTTTTGATCTACAGATGAAGAGCAAAAATTAGGGAGAAAAAAAGGAAAACACTACATTATGAATTTTTTTTAACTTTTGCAGATTAGTTAATGCTAAGTATGTACACATTTAGCCTAATATTTGCAAACATCAAGCTAAATATTTAGCTAAATGTTGAGACAAATATGCATCTTAATAAAAGAGCTAATTGTTCTTCCCTGAAAGACAGATTCTTATAGCGTCTAATGACAGACATTTAGCATGTAAGGGCGTGTTTATTCAGAGTTGCCATTCATGGATGTTTTGTATAAGAGTTATATTGTAGCCTGTGGTCTTTTGATGTCAATTTAAATTGCAATTTTCAGGGGCACTTCTAAAATATAAAAAATATAATAAAATAATTTTGTTTGTGCAAACATTTTGTGTTTTTTTTTTGGGGGGGGGGGGGTCTCGCTCGAGGAGTAATTCAGTCTAGATCCGCCACTGAACATGATCAGGTGAAACAACTTAACTGTGTGCATTCAACAGAACCCATGATTTAGGGCTGGGGCAGTGTGTTCCAGTAGTTACAGACAGCAGAAAACCTTTTGTGGCTGCACGTGTTTTTTGTGATGCTATCCACCTTATTCCGAGCTCCCAAGAGGCTGTGTGTGAATTATGGTTGAAACGTCCGGTATGAACCAGAACCGGCATTTGTTTCCATGTTAACTGTTCGCGCTAATCCACTTTCTATGAGGGATAGAGAAGTAAACAGCAGCTGTCACAGTTCAAATGACACAACATTACAATCCCGTTGTCTACAAATATAGAGAGATGTGAGGACGACACGAAGAAGTGGCCTAAGATAACATACGGGAGAATTTTTAGCTACTTTCTTAGCTCTCACTTCAGACAGGGAGGCAGTGAAAAATCTTTAAAGCTCTGAAGCATAGGACCTGCACAGTAATAAAGTCAGCCCCGTTTTGTTAAAAGAGGGCTTGGGACACAACTTATTGACCTTAAGGCAGACATAGAGGCCAGCAGAAGCCTTAAAGTCCCTGATCACAGAGCCTGGGTTTGAGTTTCAGCATCAGGTGAAATAAACAGCAGGGTATTCAAGCGTCACAGGTCAAAGCAGATCTCCAGGTGAGTAACTTTAGTTAATTCTAATATATGAACTAATGTGACAGAATACATGTGAGCTTTGACTAAAACAATCCCTAAGCCGTATTTTACATTTTTTTATATATATATATTCCTCCAGGTCCATTTGACAGTGATGTGCCTGCAGCTGGTTATCTGGACACCTGCAGTTGGACATTTCATTTGACAAAGTCTTTACAGACACATGAAATACCTCCAGAATTTCTACTTTTCACATCTGCTTCCAAAATTAGTGGATGAATTTGTTGCAAAGAAGGTTCTGCTCTGCCCCAAATATCTGAATGTCTTAAAAAAATACAGTAATCAGGTGTAATGTGTGTTACAGACCACAATTACACAGGTTGTGTTAACAACATGCTCTTTAAAAGCTTTTGGCAATGTTGCTTGATTGTTTCACGAGGCAACCACACAGTGAGATCCTTCATGTGTTCACACATAATGTTTACCCACATCCCCACTGTCCTGCTGACCTGACCTTGTGATATTTTAAATTAGTGTGCCAAATCAGCCATGACAAAGTTTTGTCTTAGTTTCATCAAAGTCATTAGAATTTGGGCCACAACTGGCATTGATGGTGAAGTGTTTGAAATCCTGCGTGGAATCCCTGGCTGCAAACGGGAGTCTGCATCACTCTCTAAGATGCAGTCAGCTTCAGGGTGTGGTGGTCCTGGTGGTGGTGGATGCATTTCACACGTGATGGTGGGCCCTTTTGAATAGGTGTGATCCTCCATCACTGGGTCTGACAGGATAACTTCCTCCCCCTGATCCATCTCATCTTGTTCATCTGAGGGTAGCAATACAGGGCATGATTATCAAGAAGTGATGTATTAGGGTTTTCATGACAACACTTTAATTACACCATTAACCTTCCATCAACCCCACTACTTCCCACTGATAACAGCATCACTTCTGTGCTCCAGAAACCAAGAGAAAACCTGGTACATAATAACAGCTACAATATTAAATTCAGATTAAGATTAAAATACTGCATTGTTGAACATTTTTTTATGTCTGTACTGAAATTATGGCATTTTTAGGTTCACACTGACCAGCAGTCCAAATGCATGTTACATTATCACTGTTCAGAAAAGGGTAATACATGTTGTTGCTAATGATTAATACAACAGTGATTTGTCTTCCACCACACATGAAATCATACCTGTTATTCTCATCACACTGCTGTCAACCATCTTTAGCTTCTCCGGTGGTCTGTTACATCCCAACCACAAAGTCGGGGGTTCCTCTGTGGGCTTTTTGTCAACAAAGTGAAAAGAGCACATGTATAACGTTTTAGGCGGTCTTTTCAAGTTGAGTTTTTTTCAGCCACATCCTTCTGGGTTCCTCATCCCTCGGTCAGCGATGAAAATCCTCTTAGTCCGGCTGCATGTTAAAAACATTGCTGTTGTAGCCGCAGATTTAACAAACAGCGCAACATGTTCCCAAGCTACACAAGGACATTTTTAAATGCTACAGGAGCTTATCATCATTCAGAAAAGAAAACAATGAACTTTCAAATAAACCGGTCCGGCAAACGAAAACTGCTAGAAAACAATTGCTCACTACTACGTCCAGTGTCTCACCAGAAGTCGCACCCATAATCGCTTCTACAGCGCCCCCAGGAATAAGGTGGACAGGAAATGACGGGCTTTCTGACACATACTGGTAAATCTATTGTACACAGAGCATTGGTCTCTAACCACCTTGAAGCCGATCCAACAAGACATACAGTAGTGTTCAGAATAATAGTTGATGGCTGTTTTCCATTTTCTTCCATGCATTTGTTTTTTTGTTTTTTTTTTTTTTGTCCAAGTTTTCCCCTCTCCAATCAACTTTTTAATCAAACTACGCTATTCTTCAATCAATCAATCAATCAATTTTTTTATATAGCGCCAAATCACAACAAACAGTTGCCCCAAGGCGCTTTATATTGTAAGGCAAGGCCATACAATAATTATGTAAAACCCCAACGGTCAAAACGACCCCCTGTGAGCAAGCACTTGGCTACAGTGGGAAGGAAAAACTCCCTTTTAACAGGAAGAAACCTCCAGCAGAACCAGGCTCAGGGAGGGGCAGTCTTCTGCTGGGACTGGTTGGGGCTGAGGGAAAGAACCAGGAAAAAGAGATCGATCACTAATGATTAAATGCAGAGTGATGCATACGGAGCAAAAAGAGAAAGAAACAGTGCATCATGGGAACCCCCCCACAGTCTACGTCTAAAGCAACATAACCAAGGGATGGTCCAGGGTCACCCGATCCAGCCCTAACTATAAGCCTTAGCGAAAAGGAAAGTTTTAAGCCTAATCTTAAAAGTAGAGAGGGTATCTGTCTCCCTGATCTGAATTGGGAGCTGGTTCCACAGGAGAGGAGCCTGAAAGCTGAAGGCTCTGCCTCCCATTCTACTCTTACAAACCCTAGGAACTACAAGTAAGCCCGCAGTCTGAGAGCGAAGCGCTCTAATGGGGTAATATGGTACTACGAGGTCCCTAAGATAAGATGGGACCTGATTATTCAAAACCTTATAAGTAAGAAGAAGAATTTTAAATTCTATTCTAGCATTAACAGGAAGCCAATGAAGGGAGGCCAACACGGGTGAGATATGCTCTCTCCTGCTAGTCCCCGTCAGTACTCTAGCTGCAGCATTCTGAACCAACTGAAGGCTTTTTAGGGAACTTTTAGGACAACCTGATAATAATGAATTACAATAGTCCAGCCTAGAGGAAATAAATGCATGAATTAATTTTTCAGCATCACTCTGAGACAAGACCTTTCTGATTTTAGAGATATTGCGTAAATGCAAAAAGGCAGTCCTACATATTTGTTAATATGCGCTTTGAATGACATATCCTGATCAAAAATAACTCCAAGATTTCTCACAGTATTACTAGAGATCAGGGAAATGCCATCCAGAGTAACGATCTGGTTAGACACCATGCTTCTAAGATTTGTGGGGCCAAGTACAATAACTTCAGTTTTATCTGAGTTTAAAAGCAGGAAATTAGAGGTCATCCATGTCTTTATGTCTGTAAGACAATCCTGCAGTTTAGCTAATTGGTGTGTATCCTCTGGCTTCATGGATAGATAAAGCTGGGTATCATCTGCGTAACAATGAAAATTTAAGCAATACGTCTAATAATACTGCCCAAGGGAAGCATGTATAAAGTGAATAAAATTGGTCCTAGCACAGAACCTTGTGGAACTCCATAATTAACTTTAGTCTGTGAAGAAGATTCCCCATTTACATGAACAAACTGTAATCTATTAGACAAATATGATTCAAACCACCGCAGCGCAATGCCTTTAATACCTATGACATGCTCTAATCTCTGTAATAAAATTTTATGGTCAACAGTATCAAAAGCAGCACTGAGGTCCAACAGAACAAGCACAGAGATAAGTCCACTGTCCGAAGCCATAAGAAGATCATTTGTAACCTTCACTAATGCTGTTTCTGTACTATGATGAATTCTAAAACCTGACTGAAACTCTTCAAATAGACCATTCCTCTGCAGGTGATCAGTTAGCTGTTTTACAACTACCCTCTCAAGAATCTTTGAGAGAAAAGGAAGGTTGGAGATTGGCCTATAATTAGCTAAGATAGCTGGGTCAAGTGATGGCTTTTTAAGTAATGGTTTAATTACTGCCACCTTAAAGGCCTGTGGTACATAACCAACTAACAAAGATAGATTGATCATATTTAAGATTGAAGCATTAAATAATGGTAGGACTTCCTTGAGCAGCCTGGCAGGAATGGGGTCTAATAAGCATGTTGATGGTTTGGATGAAGTAACTAATGAAAATAACTCAGACAGAACAATCGGAGAGAAAGAGTCTAACCAAATACCGGCATCACTGAAAGCAGCCAAAGATAACGATACATCTTTGGGATGGTTATGAGTAATTTTTTCTCTAATAGTCAAAATTTTGTTAGCAAAGAAAGTCATGAAGTCATTACTAGTTAAAGTTAATGGAATACTCAGCTCAATAGAGCTCTGACTCTTTGTCAGCCTGGCTACAGTGCTGAAAAGAAACCTGGGGTTGTTCTTATTTTCTTCAATTAGTGATGAGTAGAAAGATGTCCTAGCTTTACGGAGGGCTTTTTTATAGAGCAACAGACTCTTTTTCCAGGCTAAGTGAAGATCTTCTAAATTAGTGAGACGCCATTTCCTCTCCAACTTACGGGTTATCTGCTTTAAGCTGCGAGTTTGTGAGTTATACCACGGAGTCAGGCACTTCTGATTTAAAGCTCTCTTTTTCAGAGAAGCTACAGCATCCAAAGTTGTCTTCAATGAGGATGTAAAACTATTGACGAGATACTCTATCTCCCTTACAGAGTTTAGGTAGCTACTCTGCACTGTGTTGGTATATGGCATTAGAGAACATAAAGAAGGAATCATATCCTTAAACCTAGTTACAGCGCTTTCTGAAAGACTTCTAGTGTAATGAAACTTATTCCCCACTGCTGGGTAGTCCATCAGAGTAAATGTAAATGTTATTAAGAAATGATCAGACAGAAGGGAGTTTTCAGGGAATACTGTTAAGTCTTCTATTTCCATACCATAAGTCAGAACAAGATCTAAGATATGATTAAAGTGGTGGGTGGACTCATTTACTTTTTGAGCAAAGCCAATAGAGTCTAATAATAGATTAAATGCAGTGTTGAGGCTGTCATTCTCAGCATCTGTGTGGATGTTAAAATCGCCCACTATAATTATCTTATCTGAGCTAAGCACTAAGTCAGACAAAAGGTCTGAAAATTCACAGAGAAACTCACAGTAACGACCAGGTGGACGATAGATAATAACAAATAAAACTGGTTTTTGGGACTTCCAATTTGGATGGACAAGACTAAGAGACAAGCTTTCAAATGAATTAAAGCTCTGTCTGGGTTTTTGATTAATTAATAAGCTGGAATGGAAGATTGCTGCTAATCCTCCTCCTCGGCCCGTGCTACGAGCATTCTAACAGTTAGTGTGACTCGGGGGTGTTGACTCATTTAAACTAACATATTCATCCTGCTGTAACCAGGTTTCTGTTAGGCAGAATAAATCAATATGTTGATCAATTATTATATCATTTACCAACAGGGACTTAGAAGAGAGAGACCTAATGTTTAATAGACCACATTTAACTGTTTTAGTCTGTGGTGCAGTTGAAGGTGCTATATTATTTTTTCTTTTTGAGTTTTTATGCTTAAATAGATTTTTGCTGGTTGTTGGTGGTCTGGGAGCAGGCACCGTCTCTACGGGGATGGGGTAATGAGGGGATGGCAGGGGGAGAGAAGCTGCAGAGAGGTGTGTAAGACTACAACTCTTCTGAACAATGTCTTGAACGTCCCATTTTCCTCAGACTTTCAAAGACAAAAGCATGTTCAACAGGTGCTGGCTTCATCCTTAAATAGGGGACACCTGATTCACACCTGTTTGTTCCACAAAATTGACAAACTCACTGACTGAATGCCACACTACTATTATTGTGAACACCCCCTTTTCTACTTTTTTTACTAATAGCCCAATTTCATAGCCTTAAGAGTGTGCATATCATGAATGCTTGGTCTTGTTGGATTTGTGAGAATCTACTGGATCTACTGGTACCTTGTTTTCCATGTAACAATAAGAAATATACTCAAAACCTGGATTAACCTTTTTAGTCACATAGCTCTACTATTATTCTGAACACTACTGTAGCTGTGTGCAGGTTTAAGGCTCACACAGAAGCCAGTGACCTCATGACACAAGGAAATAATAGAGCGGATGAGCCAGCAAAGGCTGCATGAACCAAACCCACAACACACAAACTATATCAAGGACTTCCTCATGGAAACTACTTCTGCCTCTCTAATAGAGGTGGTAGAGGTCCAGAACAATGCTGCAACACATGAGTGTAAGCAGTGAAAAGGATGTGGATGTACTGCTGTTTATACTGTGTGGTATGGGACAACTGGTAATCTGTGCCTGACTAAATGTTTGTTTCATTAACTAGTTGATACATGGGAAAGATCACCTCTCAAAAAGAAGGGATGGTAAATACAGGTTTCCAAACAAGCTTTCTCAAATTATGGTCAAAATGCTTTAGTTATCCAGGAAGGATATGTCTAATCGTTTACTCGACAGCAGCTGGCCTGTTTGTTGGTCTTCAAGATGCTTCACTACTCTTCCAAGTAGATTCTTCAGTTTTAAAAAAAGATTGTGCAATATACCCAACATATTGTTTTGGACAAAAGATTCAAAGACCAATCTGTTCAACCAAAGAGATTACAACAGTTTCTCCTGAAGGTCATTAAAGTCTACTTCTGTCAGAGGATGGTTGAGTTTGCTCCCTTGATAGATGTATCCTTAATCTTCTTGGTAAGTGATGAAACTCCTGCGAAAGACTGTGTCTTACACTTTGCCCAGGTGAAGAGAAGGGTTTTTTTTCCCCCACATTTCACATAGATGGATTGTTTTATACCATCTGTCCTCTCTATTACAGAATAAGTTGCCCTCAAAAGTGTGCCCTTTGTCTTTAGATGAGGGTAAATTACTGAGTACTAACCTGAGCTCTTAGTCCTCCTTTGTTTGTGTCATGACTGTTTACTATCTGCAGTGTAGCAAGTGGCCGAGCAGTCCTCACTGCACTGAACAGCGAATAACATTCTTCTTGGGGTGTGAAGTCTACTACTTACTACACTGGAAGTGGCTAAGGCAGTACGGCAGCCCCTTCTGCTAGCCTGGCCTTGCACACATTACAGTAGCCTTCAGGACTTACACATATTAATGCTTTATTAAATGAGGAGCATAATGGAATTTATATGCTACCTCCCAGATCCAACTGGCCGTGCACGCAGGAGGATGGAGGAGCAGGACATCATGCACAATCTGGACTTATGCATTTAATGTTTTGTTAATTGAGGAGCACAATGGAAGTTATGTGATGTCTCCCGGCTCCAACCAGCCATGCATCAACATCAACATGCAGATACACCTTGGATCTGCTGTGGTTGAATAAATCAATAGTCTGCAATAAAATGTTATTGCCGAATAAATAAAATCAAAAGACACACCCCAGACGCACTGCTGGACATCGTGCCCGTTCCACCATGTTGTGGTAAGCTTTGATTGGATCTAGAGGAGAGGCCAACAGGAGAGTTGGTCCTACAGGGACATCATTCTGTGAGTGCTCTGTTCACGCCACTTTTTTTTTTTCTTTTCTTTTCTTTTTTGGCTCCTCCATGGAGCCACTCTAATCTTTTTTTAAAAATGATCATTTGTTATTTTTTTTATTATTATTATTTACAAGACTGTGCCTTAATGGGTATAATCGGGGGGATTTCCACAGCGTCTGTTCCCATAATAGAAGCATAATCCCAGCTGAACACTTGCACAAACATGGCATAATTTCAGATATGAGCACTGTTAAACATGTGTTAGAGTGCCACACACCATTTGCGCATATAATTAGCAGATCCTTGCAACTGCATAGAGTGTGCTGCACTCTTGCGAATGTCAAATGTAAAGTATTTGTGCGGCTCATGTGATATGTATGTGGACATCTTCAGCGCGACTCCCTGCGAAATTCGGCTGGCATTCGGGTGACATGCACTAATGTGTCATTAGTAGCAATTCAATGAGATACCAACTGCAAATTTGTTGCTCATTTGTGTGTTTTGTTGCAGATTTCCATCTCCAACTACTCTCCAACAGTTGTGGCCCAGTGAAATAGTACACTTACACTCCAGATGCACAAAGACAAGACTGGCCACAGCTTGGGACTCGCCAACTGTCTCCGTTGGAGCCCCCTCAAGAATATGGTTGCCAGTCTTTTGTCAAAACATATATACGCTTCTTTAAAACCAGCCAACGCATTTAAGAGTCCAAGTCGCTGCTGAGCTTGAAGATGTTCAGGATAGGCTGCTTGACATTTTGTTTTAAGCCTGTGGCAGAGTGGTCATACCTCTCGGTGTCTGGGCCTTTAGGGTGTACAAAATTTGTTGCAGTGTGTAGGATGGTCTGACAGTTCAATAGGCAGGTTTGTGACCAAAGAGCCCTCTGTTTGATTCCCAAAGTTGGTCACAGTGTGTAGTTGAGTTCCTTGCATGGCAGCACCCTGACATTAGTGTGTGTGTGTGTGTGGTGTGTGTGTGTGTGTGTGTGTGTGTGTGTGTGTGTGTGTGTGTGTGTGTGTGTGTGTGTGTGTGTGTGTGTGTGTGTGTGTGTGTGTGTGCATCTGTGAATGGGCCAATGTGAGGCATTAATGTCTACATCAAATGGAAAAGTGTTACAGAAATGTCCATTTAATGTGCTGATATATTTGAAGGGAAATTGGTATGTGGTGTTTTCCGAGACTCTCTTCAGCTTCTCAGTCACTGCAGCCTCGTACTGGATAACAGGATCCTTTGTCTGGTCTTGAACTGATCCATCTGTTCTTTCTTTACTCTATCTGTTTGCTGACTCCAGTGTAGAACAGTTCACATTTGTTCCTGTTGGAGCCACTAATTCAATAAGTGAAACTGTCAAGCATGAGTAAATCCATGAATTAGATTATTAAAAATTATTTTCCATGTGCATTTTTATTTCATGTTCATTTAATACTTTATGTATTGCAACTGTATGTTAGAATGGAAATGACTGCTATTTAATTTGTTTCTGTGCGTATATGTGTTTTATGTGCATATTGATCATCATCTGACCTTAACATACGAAAGCTTTTGGGGAACCTCCATATTTATGCTAAAACATCTTAAAATTTGAGTTATTTACTTCTGTTTTTTAGGGTTTGACAACCAAAAAAACAAAACAAAGCTATCATAAAAAGTTGATGGTGTAGCAATAATGTCAGCTAAATGTTTTAACGGTAGCTTCAACAAAATGCTTTACTGTATTATCGCGTTAGTGTTATCACAGTTACAAGTAAATTTTCACTTTCCAGATGGCTCAGCAGCTGTCACTCAAAGCAACCACGCCCCCAATTATAACTTAATGAGTTAAAATGTCTTAAACTAATAAGTTGAAAAAACTCACCCCCATACAGCTGTCATTGAGGGGAATGCTAACGATAGATACCAAATACTGTCTTTTTTATCAAGCTGTAAACACATTTATTTCTGCTTTAAAGCTGGACATACGAGGTCTGTTAGAAAAGTATCGGACCTTTTTATTTTTTGCAAAAACCTTATGGATTTGAATCACGTGTGCTTGCATGAGCCAACTTTGAACCTACGTGCGCATGCGTGAACTTTTTCACGCCTGTCGATTGCATCATTTTCTGGTAAGCAGCCTTTGTGTGAGGACATGTGTAGTGTGCTCGGCGAATTTTCATTTCAAGGAAAAAGACGGAACGACTGGAGCAGCACCGCATCAAATTTTGCCAGAAACTGGGCGACAGCAAGGTGGAAACCATTCGGAAGATTCATATGGCTTTCGGTGACAATCCTATGGGCATCACATAAGGAGCGGTACAGCCGGTTTAAAGACGTCCGCAAAACGGTGGAGAGCGAGCCGCGCTCTGGTCGGCCATCAACATGCTGAAATGACCAGATCATTTCCAAAGTGAACGCTGTGGAAATTGTGGAAAGAGGTGGACATCAGCACTTTTCGGTACATTCCACTGTGACAGAAGATTTGGCCATGAAAAGAGTGGCTGTGAAATTCATGCTGCTTCTGATGGCGGAGCAAAAGTGCCTCCGTGTTGAAGTCTCACAGGACATGCTGTGACATGCCCACCTCTTCCACAATTTCTCGGATAGTCACACGACTGAAACGTCACCGAAAGCCATCTGAATCATCTGAATGGTTTCCACCTGGGTGTCGCCCAGTTTCTGGCAAAATTTGTTCACGCATGTGCACGAAGGTTCAAGGTTTGCTCATGCAAGCACACGTGATTCAAATCCATCAGGTTTTTGCAAAAAATAAAAAGGTCTGATACTTTTCTAACAGACCTCGTATTAACATGGACTTGAATGGAGCAAGCCTGAAAAGACCAGTCAGGGAACTCAACTTTTTCTTCTTCTGAGTAGGCCTCATCTGAGCCCATCAAAGCTTACTGCTGGTGCCCACCACTTCCACCTGCCTACATCTGGAACCCATGATCAAGGTCTACAACAAACAAAAGTAAGCCTAATAAATGAAAGAAGCCTCATTCTTGCATTCATGGATGTGGATCCCCAAAGATCATGGTTTAAAATCAGGACACCAGTTCAATGTAGGTTGCTTCCCCAGCCAAGGTAGTACCTGCTTATTTAACCTCTGTGTTATGCTGTTGTCTCTTCACTCGCTCCACCTTGGGACATGAACTCATGATCTCCAGCATGGAGTGTAGGTGCTTTAACCAGGAGGCTAAAACCCATGGGCACTGGTATCTGTGGCCAGAGCGTGTTTTGGCCTTGGAGAATGAAGTTTACTGACTACTATATGCACTCCTGCTAGCCTCCTTCACACTTAGAGTTGGGTGGTTTGGGATAATGCAGATGAAATGTTTCCTCCAATAATAAAGACAGGTGGCATAACCGGGAATCAAACCAGGTCAGCACATTGGTAGCCCAACTATTTATCCAACTAAGGTACCTGCTCTCCATGCTTATCGTGATTTAACACACTGAGTGTGGGAGGGAGCATGAGACTAAAATATACAAGGACCTTATTTGGCACCAACCAGTTTGAGATTATGCAGTGTGTTGAGCAGGAACAGTCCATGCTGATAGACCAGAAACTCTCTGGGATTGAGGAGTGATGAGTCCAAAGGAATCAGTTCTCCTTCACAGTCCCACTGGGCCTCCAGGATGTCGACAAAACTTTTGCCTCTGTCTGGACAAAACAGAAGAGAGACACCTTCAACTGTAAGCCATAATTTACAGCACAGTCGTTACACTGGGCATCCAAATCGCAGAAGGACCACTCAACATGTCTTTGTTCTGCAAAATGTAAGACACAAAAACAGCAAAGCTAACAATATGATATACAATTATCACACTTTATTGCTATTGGCCAAGTCTGTACTACAATTCTCAAGATCAGCCATCCGGGCATTTAACCTCGAGGAGCGGGTTTTCGCTGAAAACATCGGCAAGCTCAATACAAATACACGTAATTTGATCACTTTTCAAACAAGTAAGACTCGTCAATAATGTCAATTTAATGTACAATGGTCCATTTCAGGTCAGCTTGGTGTATAAATCTCACCCTTCCAGGCAATGATAGCTGACAATAAAAAAAACGGCTGATTTTAACAGAACAGCATACAGACCAAGTGTGTTTTCACTGAGCGGCCAGTCGCGGAAATACGAATTCTGGCCTTCGGACTGGCCACTTCGCGTGAGATGTGGCGCCAACCTTGAGAATAAGTCTCAAAATCATACAGTTTCAGTTTATTTACCCTATCCTATTGAGGTTTCAAATCTTGCAAAATCTCAGAGAGGTGGCTGGACAGTGAGACGTCATTAACTACTGAAGCACAGATAACACTGCAATATAACTGCTGAACACGGACAATGGCCTCAGCATTGCAAAGTAAAACTCTCTGTATATTGTGCCTAAAACTCTCGTGAATATATTATTTAGGTTTTTAGATGTTGTTATTGTGTTTGTTTTATGTAAACGTGAGAATCTCAAGTGATTTCTCGCTTATTTACAATGGGAATTGTGAGCCACAGTCGCAGTCGGGGGAAAGTGATGTTTGCTCTTTAATGCCCTGCTTATTGTCCTTTACAACACTGTTTGTTCCAGAGTAATATATACATGAGATGTCTGAAAACTGGTTTGCGTTTATGAAGTAGCTACCTTCGGGTGACAGACATGGAATATTTGTTTTAGCAAGTGTTCAAGGTCTCATGCATGCAGTCTCTTATGAAAGGCATAAAAATTTGCAATTCATTTGCAAATGTGTCATGTGGTTTCCCCATTGTTTTGATTGCAGCGCCTCTCTGGCATTCAAGGGATTATGTAATATTTCAATAGGGAGAATGGATTCAGGTGGACCAGCGAATTTTGTCTGTTACAATCGAAATCCATTATATGTATGAAACGGACAAAATCCGTTTATGTATAAAACGGACAAAATCTGTTATATGAATGTAACAGATTAGTTACAGTCAGGAGGTGCTGAACGATCTACAGGGAATTCCCAGCACCAATTAGGTTTATGTATTTCCTTGATTAAAAGCCTGACCTTGAATCAGGATCTTCCTCATTTAATGACCGGGTCAAATTGTCTGAAAAAATAAACGCCTGCCTTAAATAAGCGGCGGACATTATGTGCATTAAAAAGATTACATTTAATCGAGTCCACTGTGGAGTGGTACCTTAAAATCCTAAAGCCTGAGTTATGCTTCTGCAACTCTGTGGCCATGCAATGACATGAAGGTGCGCCTGACCCTTTTAAAATTCTCCGTCGCATCTTTATGCAATTTTCTGCAGGGGCAGTGGCTTTTTCTGGATTAATTTGTCCCTCAAGGAGCTCCACTTCTTTAAACAATCATCAACCTCCAAACCATGAATTGGGGGTCATTTGAGCATCTGTGTTATAAAGTTGGTTATATTTGCAGTCTTTTCTGCCAAAAGTATTTGATCCGTGATCAAAATGTAATCAGCGTGCGGACTGCAAACACTTTTAAAGTATCCTCCTGACTACCAGGTATAGTCAGGAGGATATGACGGAAGAGGAAGGAGTGAAACCAGAAAAGTGAGAACTCATAGCCTTCCGGTCTCGGTCATTTTGACCGGGTTACAGAGAGGCCTTGCAGCGAGGGTTCTGATCAAAACAAATCAAATCAATTTTATTTATATAGCGCCAAATCACAACAAACAGTTGCCCCAAGGCGCTTTATATTGTAAGGCAAGGCCATACAATAATCCAATAATAATGATCTAAACCGATCTGGCTCATCACACCCAGGGATATGTGTGAAACTTAACACCATATTACAGTACAGGCAGCAAGCAGAATTCTGTTAATAATCACTGGCCTTGAATTACGTCCTGCCTCATTTAGGTCCCGAGCTGTGCATGGTTTGAAAACAATTAACTCTCAGGCTTTTAATCATGGAAATATGGTACCCACTTTCCTCCAATTGTCTAGTCCCAGTGCTGAACTTCATTTCATACCCCTGTTACTGGGTATGTCCAGACTGCTATGTCTGGTACATGTGATTGGTATTTAATGGAATACATTATGATGGAGTGGGATGTATTATCCGATGCAAGTGAAAATCCATTCTATGTTTATTACATGGAAAACCAGTCAAAAGCAGTGGGCCTATTCGGTTTATACGATGATGGTTTAGACGAGTTTTACTGTGGATAGTTTCACCAGAATCTTTGTTTAATAAAACTTCAGGAAGATGCCATAATTGTTGTGTGGGCCGCTGAAGAGGAGGTACTGCTGGCCCACCACCACCAGAGGGCGCCCTGCCTGAAGTGCAGGCTTCAGGCACGAGAGGGCGCTGCCGCCTCTCAGGAACAGCCGGGGTGACAGCTGTCACTCATCCACTATGACAGCTGTCACCAATCATCAACTCATCAACCACTCCATATAAGCTGGAAGACATCTCCACCCCGCTGCCGAGATATCGTTTGCCTTTGGAGGTATATTCTCAGCCGTATTCAGTAGGTGCTACTGTTACTGGTTTATTGTGTTCCCCTTTTGGAGGTGGAGGTGTCTTACCCACCATTAAGGAACTGTCGCTACTTATATTTGCTGGGTGTACACACACCCACACATAACTGTTTCTGCTTCCTACCAGCAGTACCAGATCCGACAGCCGGAGACGGTGGCCAACTGGGGACTCGGAACTTGGCGGCTCCAGTATTCTCCGGGTTCAGTGGCAGTGGAAATCGTGTGGGATCCGGCTCTTCTCTGGACGGACGTCTTCCATCCTCGAGCCTGCCCACACGTCACCTTAGTACATTTGACTCTGTCCAAATTCTGTATTTGTCTGTATTTCGTTGTGCACGCTTAACAACAGTAAAGTGTTGTATTTTTGGCTCATCTATTGTCCGTTCATTTGTGCCCCCTGTTGTGGGTCCGTGTCATGACACTTTCCCAACATTAATCTGACAAAATTCCTTAAACTAAGCCCTCACCCCAACAAACTACAAGATATGCTTTCTCGCTCGAGGTTACGACATCATCCAGCTGGGCTTCATCAAGGCTCTGAAAAAAGAAGGCTGGGCTGAAAACAGTGATAAATACTCAAGTGAACACAACAACTCAGCCAGCTCAAGTCAGGAAGAGAAGGTGTGGCTTCAAAGTTTCCTGATACTATCCAAAACTACTTATCCACCTAATTTGTTCACAATTCAGGGTTTTAAAACTTTAACTCGATGATGCTTTCACCCTTATAAAGCTGCATTTTCTGCAGCATGACTTGGAGTGAAAACAATGAGGCATTTACATTTCTTTGCCAGATAATTGTGCACAAGGATAACTGTGCACAAGATAATTGTGCACTGTGTGTAAAAGTACACAGTACAACATGCTGTACAACAGACCACAGTGTAAGATTTACGCAATGGTATGAAAATGCTACACAACTGCACCACAATCAACAACTCAAAGCTCAGTACCTTCCACTCTCCACATCACACACAAACCACTCATAACCACCAAATTAAGGAGAAACAGGCAGTTTTATTTTCCAGCCCAAATCCAGGATCATTACACACAAACTGCGATGTGTTTCCAGGAAATCATTCTGGCACTTGGACTTCATTTGCGAAGGAGGTATTACTTTTTGTATATACTATTTCATTATCTCACAAGGATTGTCAAAACATGATTTTAGTATTACCTCACTGTTATTGAGAAACATCTGGCTGCAGACACTGGAGAAAGTGGGCTGGAAATTTATGACCTACATTAACCGTAACCCTGCCTGTAAAGGTATAGTCCCCTTTGGTTTCTTTTTTTTTTTACTGTTTAGGTCATAAAAAGGCTCATAATCAGCAATCGTGGAGCTGAAAAAATATGACCTTCACTTTAATAGTGCCAAAAACTGATGTCAAATTGAAGCAGAAAGATAGTAAAACAATGTATTCTCATGAAGAATGAATCATTCCTTAGGGCACCTTCTCACATAATACGATTGAAGCCGACTAGCACACGAAGGAGGAACTGCATGCCATTCATGAAAAATTAGAGCCGCCTCGTACACCTGTTGCCACAACTATTCCGGCACACAAGCGGCCTAAAGACAGCGAATGCCCTGCGCATGCTCATTTGATCCCCCTCTCGGCAGGTTTCGGCCAAATTCCAGGTGTCACATACAAACATCTAACACTACTCGCTGCACACTTAGAAAAGGCAGGGCTATTCGCGCACCTGGTACGATAGCAGAGAGCAGGCGACCATATTCGACCTCTCTGTGAAAAGTGTCTAAGTGCAACACAAGTGTGGCATCACCTAGCAATGCACATGGGTGTGACTGTGCCGAACCCCCCCCTACCCCCCAACACACACCATGAATAAGTAAGTAAGTAAGTAAGTAAACTTTATTTATATAGCGCTTTTCACAGACGGGGTCACAAAGCGCTTTACAAGGTAAAACAATAAAAATATACAGTAAAAATACACACTCAGTGCTAAAAGATTATTGGCCACGAAAAGCCTGTTTAAAAAGTAGAGTCTTTAGTTGCTTTTTGAACATCTCAACAGAGTCCAGGGATCGCAGGGACAGAGGGAGTTCATTCCAGAGACGAGGCGCTACGGCTTTAAAAGATCGGTCTCCTTGAGTTTTAAAGCAAGTTCGAGAAACCATCAACAGGTTCTGACCTAAAGATCTGAGGTTGCGGGCTGAGGTGTAGGGCTGAATCAAGTCAGCAATGTAATCAGAAGCCTGACCATGTAGTGCTCTGAAAGTCAAGACCAACATTTTAAAATTAATTCTATAGGCAACAGGGAGCCAGTGGAGGGATTCCAAGATAGGCGTGATGTGGGCTCTCCTGTTGGTGCGGGTCAGAAGCCTCGCAGCAGAGTTCTGGACATACTGCAACCGATTTATCTCCTTCTTACCCAGGCAAGTGAACAGGCTGTTGCAATAGTCCAACCGCGTGGAGACAAAGGCATGGATGATTTCCTCTAATTCTTTCTGTGACACCAATTGTTTAAGTTTGGCGATATTTCGCAGTTGAAAGAAGCAATTCTTCACAAGCTTGCTTGCGTGCTGAGCAAGAGACATTCCTTCATCGAAAATAACGCCAAGGTTTCTAAGGCTTGTTTTTGCCGTTAAGCCCAAGTCACCAAGGAGGCTCCTGATAACAGGAACAGCACTGTCAGGGGCAACAATAAGTGTCTCAGTTTTTTCAGAGTTTAGTTGCAGACGGTTTCCATTAAGCCACATTGTCAGCTGTGGCTGTAGGTCCCGGAGTCCGGTGCTGGACAACACGCAGTGTACGTGTGTGTGTGTGTGTGTGTGTGTGTGTGTGTGTGTGTGTGTGTGTGTGTGTGTGTGTGTGTGTGTGGGCACTCATGCTGTCATAAGGACCGGCCGGCTGATTTCACTTCCACCACGTAAATTGCAGTTTACATGATAGACAAAAAGAGTGGAAATTAAATCAAACAAATAAGGGTGACGAAGGCGTGAACTCATTCTTGTGTGATTGCTTTGCTGTGGACACTAGCGCATGTTAGCTGACCGCCGACTGACTGATACCTGGACATGACCGTACACTCAAGTTGTTGCATTACAACACAGACAAAAATATGCCATAATAAACATCATTTTGTCAGTTATTACAGTGCTTTTTTCTCTTTTTTTTTAAATACATTTATCTCCTTGTTGATTTTAGGGATTTTACACTCCTATTATAAGACAGTGATTGTAGCGCAGTGGTAACGTTTCCATCTGGTAATCTGAGCTTTTGTAAATTGCAGGTTCGAATCCCGTGAGTGGCATTTATTTTTTATTTGAACAGAGTTATTTAACCGCAGGTTCTGTATTGCATCCCCTTTTATTTATTATTGATATCAACCTAGTGATTTTCATTAATTATACAGCTGGTTTTTATTTTATGTTTCTCCACATAAGCATCGCGATGACACGTTCCAGCTGCTCGCACTGTGTTTGCACGAGCGTGCACGAATCCCTCGCTCATGTCGTGCACATCTATGTGACCATGCGTCCCTCACGACAGCAGGTGGATGGTTCATGGTTCCCCATTTCGTGTTTGGTTCTCATATTTTCTTCCAGTTTCTGCATCTTTCATGTTATGTTTGAAGGGGCCCTAAATTTTCTATACCTGCTCATTCCACTGGGTCAGCCTATCCCAGTGGTCATTGGGCAAGAGGCGAGGTACACCCTGAACAGTGTGTGAGTCTATTGCAGGGCCACATATAGACAGACAAACACATTCACACTCTCACTCACACCTACGGTCATCAGCGTAGTCATCAATTCACCTAAACTGCATGTCTTGGAAACACAGGGAGAACATGCAAACTCCACACAGAAAGGGCCAGTTGCGAAATGTACACAGGACCTTCTTGCTGTGCAGCAACAGTGCTAACCACAAAGCCACTTTACTGCCCAGTTTGTATGGAATCTTATCAAATGTTATGGATGAAATTTTGAGCATAATCCTTCAAACATCCATGTGCATGCACAACACGTTTCACAATAAGTGTTCAGAACCTAGAATAAAGAGAATAAAAATAACAGGAAACAGGAAAATAGGTATGTTTAACTATGAACTATTAATAAATTAACAGCCTGGGAACCACAGGTAGCCAGAGATCCTACTGGTAAGAACTCAAGATAAAATCTTGACACATGAAGGTTTTGCTGGATATCTGCTGGACACATAAGTCAACACTCACACAGGTCGATTTAACGGTGGCATAATTTTCTGTCATTTTTCATTGAAAACAATGAAAGGTCCCATTTATGGTCTGCTGCATACACTCAACATGTGAATAAGGTATAAAAACACTGGGAAGTGATCCAGCCCTTGGGACCTCAAAAAGGGTAAAGAGGTTAATGATGGATGGATGAATGGAGAAATCCAACAATAAATCAAGTTTAACTAAAGTGAAAGTAAGGTTGACTCCTGAAAATGTACATGTGTCGTGTGTATCCAGCTTATACCAGAAGTCTCTTCATACAGTCAAACATTCAGCCATTTGTGACCAAACCTACCAGCAGATTCTGCTTGAAGGAGCCCAGCAGCGTGGGCGGAGCATTTCAGCTGTAACTCCACCCCCTTCAGCAGCTGAAACAGTGGAGAGAGCTGCAGCAGCTTGCTCCACTCCTCCCCTACGGGATAACACCAACACAGGTGGATAACCTGAGCATCACAACACACTGGTTACACTCAGGTAAACGTTGCACTTTTACAACACCTGACAAAAATTACACAATCACTCCACACAAAGGATGCTTACACTTTGATTACCATTATCAACAACAACAACAAAAATCAGTTCTTTGTTGCTCCTCCTCAGGATCTCTGAGGCCTGGACTGACTAAAGAATAACAATGTTCTTCACCAAGCTGGCTCCATCTTTCTGGAACAGTGGTTGACACATCAGCTTTTCTTCATTTGTACCACAGATTTACAACTGCATTGAGACCCTGTTTGCTGGACTTGTCATTTAGTTGATATTAGGGATGGCATGATACCACTCTTTTCATATTCAATGTGATTCGGATTCCAAGACCTGAGATACTTAAACTCCTCCACCTGGGGTAATAACTCTCCCCTGATCCAGGGGACTGTCCACCCTTTTCTAACAGAGGACAGTGGTTTCAGAGTGCTGATTCTCATCCCATTTGCTTCACACTCACTCACTCTCACCACTCATCTTCAACCGCTTATCCAAGATCGAGTCGCAGGGGCAACAGCTCCAGCAGGGGACCTCAGACTTCCCTTTCCTGGGCCAGCAGACCTAGTCCTGGGTCTTCCCCAGGGTCTCCTCCCAGTTGCTTCACATTGTACCTGTACATTGGAGGTCTCATGGAACATTCAGATCAGACAGTTCCAATATCCGATCCAGTCAATTTGGCCAACCACTGGGATAGGCTCCAGCTCCCCCGTGAGCCTTAATTGGAAGATGTGGTTATAGAAAATGAATGAATAAATAATTGTGGCCAATACTGGACAGATACCAATCTGACACATTGGAACATCACACCCCTAATTGATATACCATTCTGGAACTAGAAGCACTCAGAGAGTGCAAACCGCCGCCAATGCCATGGGGTCACTGACACCATAACATCTACACGCCGTGGAATCAATGAACCTAAAAAAGTCTAACGATGTTTGTGTTGTGTGGGCCGCTGAAGAGGAGGTACTGCTGGCCCACCACCACCAGATGGCGCCCTGCTTGAAGTGCAGGCTTCAAGCACGAGAGGGCGTCGGAGCCACTGGGAGTGACAGCTGTCACTTAACATCAGCACCAGCTGTCACTCATCCAACTCATCACCATCACCATAAAGGCCGGACTGCAACTCCACCTCCTCACCGAGAAATCAGTTACCAGAAGAGGTCATTTCGCTGCTCAACCTAACACTGACTTATAGTCTGAACTTCTTTGCAGCCATTTTTCCTGTGGTGTTGCCTTATCTGTGGGATTGGCGTTTGGTGTGATCAGCGACGGCTTCGCATCACACCCCAACCAGATAAGTGGTTAGACAGGAGCTGCACGAGTGTGTGATTGGAGGTGGAGGTGCTCCCTCCCAAAGGAACACAGACTGTGGAATTACTGAGTGTGCGAACTCACACTCATCTATACTGTTTCTGTTCTCTGCCAGCAGTACCAGGTCTGACAGCTGGAGACGGTGGCCACCTGGGGATCCAGGACTTGGCGGCTCCGGTGTTCTTCAGGTCCGTTGGCGGTGAGGGCCGTGTGGGATCCGGCTCGGTTCTGGACGGACGTCTCCTATCCTCAAGCCTGCCCACACGTCACTCAACATATAATTGTCTGTACTACCAAAACTGTATTTGTCTGTATTCCGTTGTGCACTTCACAACATTAAATTGTTACTGTTTGGCTTATCCATTGCCTGTTCATTTTACGCCCCCTGTTGTGGGCCCGTGTTCCTACACTTTCACAACAGTTTGCTCAGTAGTAAAAAAAGTTTCATCTGCTGTGATTGGATAGCATGTATCAATTTATTATTCAACTAAACTGCAAATATATGAATTTTTTAACATTTATGAAACACTTCTCTAAACAAGGCCATAGGGTCACTGACCCTAAAGAGATTCCCTCCTTGGCACAGTGATCTATTTCTTTTTGTCTCTTTCTCTAAAATTGTATATAATAATCATTAGCTTATTAATATATAAACAAAAATAAATTTAAGAAATATTATAATTTGAAAACAAATGCACCCGAACGTGATGACAGCTGCAACTGCGTAACGCTAACTTTTAACATTGAAAATGCCATAGACATGCTAACGCATTAGCATCAGGATCTGGATTGTGATCCGGATCACCACTAAAATTTAATCACTTGTTCCTCTTGTCATTTCCAACCACTCCACAAAATTTCAACAAAAATTAATTTAAGAAATATTACAATTTGAAAACAAATGCATCCGAACGTGATGACAGCTGCAACTGCTTAATGCTAACTTTTAACATTGAAAATGCCATAGACATGCTAACGCATTAGCACCACTAAAATTTAATCACTTGTTCCTCTTGTCATTTCTAACCACTCCACAAAATTTCATCAAAATCCGTTCAAAACTTTTTGAGTTATCCTGCTGACAGACAGACAAACAAACAAACGCGACCAAAAACATAACCTCCTTGGCGGAGGTAATAAAAGCTTGAACACATCCTGACTTCATCATCATCAAACCTTCTTTCTATCAATGCAAAATGAAAAAATATCTAAAATCTCACTCTGTACCTGTGCATTGACAGCTGAGTTTCTCCCTGGTGCTTTACTTGACATGCAACCTGATATCATAAATAACGTATAATTCAGCGATCACCAACGCTACAACAGGAGAGCAACTGCTGTGCATGTTTTTCCAACACCACGTGCTCCATCTGCTGTTAAATAAATAAGTCAGGTGTGCTCAGCCAGTCAAAAGCTAGGAAACACCAGACTTGACTAATGAAATGTGGTGACAGCAGGTAGACATGCAGAACAGGAGCTCTCCATAAGCAGGGGTGATGTCTAATGGTATAATCCTTTCCAACATCCACGCCACTTTATGCACACCTGATCCTGTCAGATCTCATACCACTTAGCAACACCAAGAGCTGTGAGCATGATTCATCAAGAATAAAATGGTGACAAATCTCAAAGTATATACAAAAAAGACCAAAACAAAAATGTTCTTTGGATAGATTTTCATTTTTAGACTTGTAAATGATTGTTTTAGAAATGCAAATAAATCACAGCTTTTTTAATTTGGTGGAACTCATTTTTTAACACAGTTTTTCCCTGAGCGTGAGTTAGCAATGGCCAGGAAGTCAAGTGCACACCACATCATGTGCCGTTACTTAACAAAAGCAGCTTTAAATGCCAAAATAGGCAAGATGATCAAATAAATGTGGGTTGGGCAACATACTGGATGCCATTTGATGTATCTTGGTCATATAAAATTATCAGATAAACAGATTGCTGGGCCACAGTGCTGGAAACAATACAATAAAAGAGTGAGTCCATTTTTTTTTATTTGGGATATATTAATATGTATTGGCATTTATTATTTTATTACTGGAGTTTTGTTTAGTGCAATAATCATTATTTTTTTATTATTAAAAATGAATGTGGTTTTTTTTTTTGGGGGGGGGGGGGTGGACATTCATGCATGTGTGATGATTCTGTCTTTTTTGCCAGCGTTTCAAAACGGTGTGTTACTTCAGGATCTTACCTGAAATGACAGGAACAGGGATATGTAGGAGCCGAGCAGGTTCTTTCACTGGTTCACTCTCTGCAAGGAAATTTTAAAATAAACTTTCTAAGCAGCCACGTTTATGAGCATTTCAATGACTTCAGTTTATAATTGTGCATTTGCACTCTACATCCTTTCCAAGCAGTCCATTCTCAAAAGCTACACAAATGTGGCAAATACAGAACATTGCACTCTGGCACATATCAGCGTTGATGGAGCCCAGAACAGGACGGAACAGGATGCGCTTTTGCATTCATATATTTGTGCTTCCGCTCACCCTGAATGCCTGAAGAGGTTGTGTCCCCTTGTGAGTTCTGTGCCGGTGCTGAGTTGGCCTGCAGAGACGTGTCCTGGGAGTGAGCTTTGACAGGCTCCCTCAGCGACTGCGTAGAGATGCCTTTAGAAACATAAACAGTCAGAGAGCTTTTGTACAGAGCAAGTCAATGAAGAGAGGCAGCCTGAGCACAAGCAGCTGTGCAGCTTTATACGAGGCTCTGAATTACATTAACGTTAATTCTCTTTGGAGACATCATTTTGAATGTTTCTGCTTCCCTTTAGATGGATAGATTTAATGGTGACACGAACCATTTGTCACTTTCCCCTGTGCTTTGTGTACCTGCCATTAGCTTTATATGGTGGATACACACACAATAAATGCTTTGACACAAACAGCTTTTTGATATGATTGTAACACTGGCCAGAATTTGCTGCATGGGACTGCAGGATACTTCGACATTAAATTTGCAACAAAACCCCTAAGGAGAGCGTTGCATTATGACAATGAATACAACTCGTGCTCTTTACGTGCTCTCTCCAGAGAGATACTTTAGAACATGACTGGAGTGGTGCAAGAAAACACACACCTTTTCCTACAGGTACTGAAGCTGTCCAGATTCTCGAGGATGTCTCCAATCCATCCATCTGCTTTACTGACAAACCTGAAACATGGCAGGAGTCTAATTTAAATAGAATACCATAAAATGGATTATAACTATCTCAGATCTGAAGGCTAATACGAGCAAAGCGACGCGCAGTGGCGCAAAGCTCGCTCATGTTGCAGGGAGTCCCAAACAGGAAGTGCCAAATTTTGAGGGCACTGGGAAACAGGAAATGTCAAATGTCAAACACTTCCTGGATTGATGGATGAGATCTCATGGAATCTTGTGGGAACTCAGTGGCAAGTTCACACTGAAACAGCAAGTGACAAGTGGTTGCGCTGGACTCCCCTGAAATCTGATTGGACAGAGATGATTGACATACCACGGCACATGCAAAAAAAAAGAGCTGCATTTTGAAATCAGTGACACACACTGACTGCTAGGTTCCTCCTGACCAGTAGGTGGTGGTGTGTACCATAAAAAGTTCTAATCTTTATATTTTTTGTATTTGTTGTATTTGAAATGGCATAAACTGATTTTTTTTTTTTTTTTTTTTTTTTTTTCATTCTGGCTGATTCTACTTGATTCCTGCTAATTCTGAATAAGTGTGACAGGGGTATAACCCAGGCCTCGAGTGATCCAGTATAGAAATTCGATTTGTGAGCTGCATGGTTGTTGTGGTGTCCTTCCTGATGCAACCCACTCATTGATCCAGGCTCGGGTGTGGCACTCAGAGTGCACTGGCTGCACACCCCATATGGCTGAGCTGATGATCCATAGCCAAACAAAAGGCATAAAACCAGGTGCCCACTGACTGATTTATCTTGACTGGCCAAGTTTTGTCCATCAGGCAAGTTTGCTGGCCAGTTCTCACATTTTAGTCACACCAGTCGCACACCATAAGTCACTAATGTCCGATTATCAATCACTCGATTGTTTGTGTTTGCATGTCTCTGCATCAAAAGTCATGCTAGAAATACAGTACATAATGACTGTGGTGATACTGAAAACATTTGTGTTTATTATGGTTTGTCTTTCTGATGATGGAGTAGGTAGTAGGCTTTGTTCAGACTGCCAATCAGATTTAAACTGCATCAGATGACATCTGGATGACTTTCTGCAGCTATATATACGTCCTCTTTTGCCATTCTGTCCTGTGGTGTGCCCCAAGGTTCCATTCTGGGACCTATTTTATTTGCATTGTACCCTATCCCAGCAGTCATAGGGTGTGAGGCAGAGTACACCCTGGACAGGACGCCAATCTTTCTCAGGGCATGAGGCATTACAGGCAAAGTAAAACACAACGAGAATCTCACTAGGGTGTTAGTAATGGTACACGTTAATGGATACACTACCGATCCCCAACCATGAGCCATAGAGTTCCAATAGCATGCAGGATCTCATCTCTCCTGATAAAATTTCAATATTTTTTTGCTGTACCAAACAATGAAGGAAATCCACATTTGAGATCTTGGCCAAACCTGTTATATCATCAACAGAGTGCCATTAGGCTACATTGCAGGTGTCCAGAATTTGGTACTGACATGAGTTATAACCTGTACATCTGCTGTATGTTTGCTGATTTTTGTATAAGCCAGTACCAGAAATCTTTTGACGGCAGGAGTTGGAGGTGACATCTGTAGGCTGTTTGTCTTCCAGGAGTTGGTTCAGTCTTTCCAGCAGAGGCAAAGCCTTCTGTTGCAGTGAATCCATCACCTTCACATAAGGTCTATGTCCACTCCACTGCATTAAACCGTATTCTTTGTACCAAAAGTTCCTGCACAGCACAGCCTAAACAAAGAAAAAGATGGCATAGCTAAGAAGACGACAGGAAGGAGCAGAAATTCAAATAAAAATAGAATTTTCTCAAAGTTAGTTCTCTGTCAAAATTCAAGTGAGTGCTAAATTCTCTGAGTTCCTTCTTTTCATACGGAAGCATTGCAAGATAAAAAAAAAAAAAAAGAATTAAATGGGAAAAAAGAGGGATCGATCCACCAGTCTCAAAATTCAGCCCACTGAAGTGTTAGACTTGATGATTTTAAGTTTTACTTGACACCACTACGTGGCTTCCCCAAACGTCAAGAAAAATCATGTTCCAAGCTCTCTCTGCTTGATGATCCGGTCTCCAGACTGTGTCTAAGGCCTCAGCATTGCTCCCTGAATTCCAGAAAATTCTATTCCTGCCAAATTATGTTGAAATGCAGAGAGAATGTTAATTTTAAAGCTTTTCAAGTCAGTATTTCCAAATGCATCTACCCTTGGATTTTGAAAATGAAAGGAAAACAAATGGTTTGTTCACTTTTTCTACCTTTTCAAAACAGTGAATCCCTTTGCTCACTGTTTGGTAGGCTTACAGTTCCAAAAAGCTTTGTTTACATCACTGCTGATTCAGACATCCTGAGAATTTATGTAATCCCCAAGAAGTTGCTGGACATCATCGCCAGCATATGGACAGATACTGTGAGTACTGTGCAAAGTGGGGGTACAAATTCTGACATATTCCTAGTGAACACTGGTCTTCATCAGGGATGTGTTCTGGCTTTTACACTGTTCAGTGGTTCCATGGACCGGGTGTTGTGTGGAGTTATAAAAATCAACATCTTTGGTGCCTTTGTTGGCAAGGAAAGGTTGACTGACCTTCATTTCACTGACAGTGATGTGATCTTTGGAGGACCCTTGAGTCCTGGAATGACTTTTTGTCAGACGAACAGTTAGGGAGACTAAAATGAGCAGGGTTGTCCCCAGACAATGGAATAATGGTGCTGTGTCACTACACTGCCATTGTAGCACCGCTATACTGTAGGGTCATCTCGCGATGTTTTAGCATGAGACTTAGTGGGAATCTGACTGTGTACAAACCCATTTTTGCAGAGAAATTTCACATAAACAACTTCAGCTCTTTATTTTATCCTGTTTACATCCAGACGACACAAACCGTGACAAAACCATGAAGCCCGATGATCAGAAGATGATCCTCTGTATTTTTTGGTTTGTCTTGGCTTTGATCACAGCCCATGTAGCTGAGGAGGAGCAAACAGAAAAATATCCAAACATGTAGGGCGCTGTGATCGCCAGTCCGTCCAGGGAGGGGTGCACGCCGGTCCCAAGTGCCACGGAGGCTGAGACCGGTCCACAAGCGACTCGATCAATGCTGTCTGTCATGGGATCGACCAGGCTAACAACAGTGCTGCAGCCGCTGTGACACTGAACAGGGAGGCTTATTTCATGAAGAAAACGGCAGAACGGAAATTGAAATTCTTCAGGTAGAGACAAACTTTCATTCTTTGACATTTTGGTGCTGGATAATGACAGGCATCTAGCATGTGCTTGAATGGAATGTATCTGCTAAAGTTAAGAACGTAGCCACACATTAATTGCAAAGCTTACATAAGTGTGATGTTGTGCTATGACAACTCATTTTTAAGTGATAACTGTTCATTTTGAATAAGTACTTTGTAGTCTGTGTCAATTGGTTTTAGTATCAAATTTAGTTATATCTTATGTTGCAAGTTGATCATTAGCACTTACATTTTTTCAGGGGAGGAAAGCTGGACAATATAGACGGGTGTCAAAATCTGAATCACAAGGACAAGGTGAGATTTTCACACTTTGAAGTGAATGCCTCCAGCCTGGTGATATTGTGAGTTGAGAATTCAAACTTTTCTCATTGGAAATTACGGAGAGGAAATGTGTAAAAAAGTCTAGACTCTCCCACATTTTAAATGGTCTTTCTGTACATTATTTTTTTCTTTCAAATAAGTTTATGCACATCCATAACATGTATACAGTGTGTCAAAGAAACACAAACATTTTAGATTAATTTCACGAATAAACAATTCAGCACAGTCAGTAACCAGAAACAGTACTAAAAGGTTTTCATTTTTGTCTTGGGACTTGAGGACACAAGGTCGGATGGGACGCCGAGTGGAAGTGTTGAGTGCCGCTTCGGGTGATAGTTGCCAACAGCACTGTTATACTAAAAATTTCTGGGGAGAACCTTGATGAGGGTTATCACTTGTGTTGTGAAGGAACATCAACTACAATATTTTGGTAATTTTGTTTGTGCACGACTCAGCACACAAGTGCCTCAGTGTTGAGGACTCCAGTGGCTGTAGAAAGCCAAAAGGATACCCAAGTTTCACCTGCCTGTTTCCCTGTAGAGGCAGGGATGAACTGATTGTCTGCTTGGGTGGTTGCCATCCAGGACCCAAGGCAGTTCCGTTGTGTGATGGAGGCTGGGAGGGGTGTGGCACCAACACATGCTTCCAGACTTGACGTGACGCCGAAACGATGCATAGGACATTTTAGGAATGATTTAAATCAAATCCTTAGGTACCTCTGTGGTTGTCACCTGGATTAATCAAAATTAAAGAACCAATTTTTTATTCAATTTTGTGAATCTACTGAGGCTGACCTGGAATAGAAACACAGATTTCATGGTGTATTCCATTTTAGTTTGTATGCTGTTTAAACCTGAGCAGTGTCGG
Source organism: Thalassophryne amazonica (assembly GCF_902500255.1). NCBI lineage: Eukaryota > Metazoa > Chordata > Actinopteri > Batrachoidiformes > Batrachoididae > Thalassophryne > Thalassophryne amazonica. The sequence continues at coordinate 29,981,595 of NC_047106.1, forward strand.
CCCTGAGCTGGGAAAGTTGTCTGACACAATGCAGTGGATTGATTGACGCCTCCAGCTCTGCCTGTCTGCTGGAGCATTGTTCCCACAGCTCTCTCTGTCTTATTTCTCTGTCCTGGAGGACAAATAAAAGCAGACTCATGACTGACGAAGCACAGAAACCTATTTGCATTTAGATGACAGTGGTGCACAGAGCAGTTTACTACATTGTCACTCCCTTATCCACCAGAAGCTACTATTCTCACCACAGCATGGACAGTTGTAGTCCACTGTCCTCCCTGTGAAGCCCATTTCTCCTGGTCTCTCTGCAGCTGCTCCATGCACACATCGAGCTTATCAAGGACTGACAACAACTCTGAGTACCACAGACAATGCTGATCCCACTCTTCTTCGTCACCTGTGCACCCAGACAGACATGCACGCCAGAGTGAAGCAGTTTAACACATTGCGCTCGTTTCTACCCACTCTGCAACTCCGATGTGAAACGTTGCTGTGACACGTCTCTTTTTGGGGAATGCAATGTATGGCAGTGTGGGTCATGACTTCAGTTTCTTCACACTCTTCAATCTGCCAGCTTGTCAATCATTTTACCCGAAGTGAGGATGTGTAATACATGCGGCGGTAAGATGAGAGCCAAGTGGGAGTGCTGCGCTGCTTTCCTCTGAGCCTCGTTGTGCGCTGAATCCTGAAGATCCGCCCCTGCCTCTCTCAGCTGCTTCTCCAGCCCTGACCACAGGACCTGCAGCAATGTGCACACAAAAATTATAATAAGATATCTGCATAGTGCTGTGTGACTCATCCCACACACACTGCATTTAACAACGATAAAGGCACATAGCCATGCACACGGTAGTCACCGGTCTTGAGACCTAACTTGTATGGTTGCGCACAAAACCCATTTGGCATCAGCAGACTCCTTCACAAGCTTTAAAATCCTTCTTTCAAAAGCTGTTTGCCCCTGGATTTTACACGTCACTTTATTCATTTACACATTTTCAAAGGTCTCGTGGCTTTTTAAATGTTTCTGTCCCACACTCATAGGATGTATTATGGAAGATATTTGTAGCCAAAATAGCCTCTTCCTGCCGCTGACCTGCCAAGAGTTAACCTCTGTGACTCCAAGGAGACACTGGATGAGAGCTGAGTCCAGATCAGATAGAATATCTTCTTCCTTTTGCCTCTGTTGCTCCCAGTGAGCATTCCTTGCACAGACCTCTTTCTGCAGCACCTCCACCTGGCATGCAATAGCAATAATAAAAATTGTATTAAAAAAACTAGGTGTCATTATAAATGATTAAATTGCCCCCAAATGAAACAAGCCCATCCTCTCCTTCTTTGTCTGCTCCACCTTTCGGAAAATGTTTCCGTATGTTTCCCAGGATGACGTCACCTGGGGAAATAATGCCTCCTCCGAATAAGTGGCACTCCCCCAGGTATTGATTCAGCCTACTCTCTCTCACCCAGGACACAAACCTTGTGTCACCCTCCCCTCTGGCAGATCGCTGAGGTCCATCAGGACTAAAACCTCAAGACACAAAAACAGCTTCATTCCATCCACAGCTAGACTTATAAACAAGTGTTTGCCCCCTTGACCCTTTACATGTTAGATTTTTATTAGGACATTTTTTTATTAGAACATCAAAAAACAAAGCAAAAATTCAGGCCTTGTATATTCAGTGCAGGTTTTGAGTGTTGCATCACCAGTTATACAGCTTCATGATGAAGTGGTATAGAGAAGGTTTCTATAAAAAAGAAAGAAAAAAAACCACTTGAAAGTTCAGCTACAATTTGCCAGAAGGCACACTGGAGATTCAAGCATAGATTTGATGTTTTGTTGAAAGAAAATTTTTCTCTGTGCAACTCCACTATGAAGGCAGGAGTGCTGATACAAAATGCAAAACTTGCACTATGCACAATCTCTTCAATCACAGCCACAAAAGTCTATAACTTCTTCAGGGTTGTCCTGGTGTCTCGGTGGCTTTCCTCACTCTTCAACTTCTTACACAGTCACTCAGTTTTTGAGAACTATCTACACCACACAGATTTACCATAGAGTGCCATACTGTTTGTATTTCTTCATAATCCATGTAAATAATCCATTCACGTCCGAATCGCGATTCTTATTTATTACGATTCTGAATCGATCCAAAATGTCCAAGAATCGATTTTAAAAAGCATTTTTTAAAACATTATCTTGTTTACTCGCTGCGTGTACTGTTTGTCAGGGAACGGCTTCCGTACTACAGCATCCCCGTGAGGGGAGGGTCCAGCGTGCTTCAAACATTCGTGAGCTGCAGCTTAGCATGGCAGACGAAGAGCTAATTCAGCCAGCACCGTCTTTGCTGAAGGCAAATGTTTGGGAGCATTTTGGATTTTATTATTTGCTGCGTAAGAAGGAGCTTGACATGACTTATGCAGTGTGCAAAATCTGCAAAATGAAAGAAAGATGAAGTGCTTCCCTTGTGTTTTCTGCTACGCATTATTTATTTTAGCACGTACAAGCACCATGAGTACCAGTTATGTGCATGCCTGCTTATAAATAATGCCAGACACCCCCACTTACCCCCCCCCCACTCCCACAAAGTACAGACTGAAAGATACTGTACATCTGCATGCCTGCTCAGCCCCATTCCACTATATTTATTTTACAGTAAACATAGTTTTGCCCATTTGTCTATTTGACTCCTTCACTTCTTACAGAAGTATTGTTTCCTTTTCTTTTATTGTTTATGCACCAGTGACACTAGATCAAATTCCTTGTATGTGAGAACTTACTTGGCTTGTGTCATGCCCTGATCCAGGTTTTGATCCCTTTATTTTTGCCCCTTTCTTTGCCTCAACTTCTGTCCCCAGCTTTGAGTTATTAGTTGTTTATTTTTATCCTGGTTTATTCTCTGTTGTCACTTTTCTTTGTTACTTTTTACTTTGGCCTTTCGTTTAGTTCTGTTCAATTTTCTTCAGTCGGTTGTGTTTTCATTTATTATTAATAAATTTATCACTTGGTTATCTAGGTCCTCTCTTTTGTAACATCTGTTGTGCTTTAAGGCCAGGTTTGTTTGCTGTTATTGTTTTGTCACTGCTTTTCTTATGGTTTGTTTTACCACCTTGTTTTCTTAAGTCAGTTTCTGTTTTAGTATTTATCTCTACTTATTCTCATGTAGTTTTCATTAGGTTATCACTTGTTTATTGGGTCACCAGTTATGCTTCCTTATCGGGTTTTGCTTTCTGTTAATTATTTGGTCTTTCATTATGTGTTCTGCCTCAGTTCATAGTTCCCTGTAGTCCTTCGCATCATTGCACCTGCACCATGTCTCTCACCTTGTTTCTGTCTGTGTTGTTTTATCTCACTCACACGCCCTACACCAGCCCAAGTATCTTTGCTCCTTACATCACTCTCTTGCACAGTGTTTGATCTTTGTCTACTAGCCACGCCCCCTTTCTGGAATCTTCCCTCCACACCTGCACCTTATTACCTAATCAGTCTGCACATGCACATTGTTCACAGCACCTGTTATTTAAGCCCTCACAGCTCACCGCCACATTGTTGTCTTAGTACACTCTCCAGCCTTTAGTCACAGCCCTGTTTTTGTCTAGCCGCATACCATATTTTTGCTCTGTTTTTGACTGCACCTTTTGCCTTATCTCTGATGTCTGTGTTTGCCTGTGCCACTGAACCCTGCTTGTCATTGACAACGTTTTTGCCTGACCCCAACTGTAGGTCTGCTCCACTGACTGACCACATGTCCGTACCTGTGCCTGAAATAAAGACCATGTTATCTCTTACACCAAAGCCAAGTCTGGGAGCCCTTACCAAAAAATAGTACTGATAAGTATATAAAAAGTAAACTAGAAGTATACTTGAAACATACTTGCATATACTACTTTTTGGTAAGGGGTCTGCATTGCGGGTCCAGATGCCCTGTATTCCGGGCCCCCACCCAGCCTGACAGCTTGTGATTCATTCTTTTTTAACATTGAAAAGCCCTTTTGATCTGTATTTACCTCCACCAACAAATTTTGAGGAGGTTATGTTTTTGTCCCTATTTGTTTGTTTGTTTTTGAACAGCCTGGAGCCCACAATTTTTCATATATTGTTATGGAATTTTTTTAGAGAATTCAATTTTTGATTTTTTTTTTTTTTTTTATTCAATTTTCAAGGTCAAATGTCAAAGTCAGGAAACACCTGGAAAAATCCCTGTCTTTAACATTGAATGAATTTTCAAAAATTCATAACTCTGTCACAAAAGGTCAAATTCCTTTCATATTTGGCAGCCTTGTGTAGGAAGGTATCCTCTATCAACTGATGAAGTTTGATCTGGATTGTGGATTTTGTGGACATTTGAATTTAATATTAAAAATCCCATTTGGTTGTTATTTTTGCATTATATCTCAATCAAAATTTTCCAAATCATTCTCATTTGTAACAATGAGGTGCAAAGTGGCACTTTCAATGAACAGACTAAGTTTGACCTGCATCTGATCTGTATTGCTGATTTAGCAGATATTTGATTTTAACATTGAAAAGCCCTTTTGATCTATATTTGTATTATATTTTAGCTTATGAAAAGTCACTTCTAACAGGACTTTGACCTTGAAATTTTTTTCAAAGGTAAAAATGTGTGAAATTGGACACTAGTGTTGGTGGAGGTTTACGCTGTATTAGCGCAGTGCTCTAGTTCTGTTATGGATTTACCAACACCACCAAAATTGGATGGAGGCTCCAATTTTATTTGTCTTTTTTCCAGTTATCAGTTAAAAACCAAGTGCCAAAAAGCAATGAAACACCGTGCCGCCAGCACTGGGTCAGACGCAGTGAGAATGTGGTAATCCATGTAGTGCAATACTGTATGACTGTTATACCACCTGGATGTGATATACTTGTAATCATGCATGGCAAGAAAATAGTGGGAACATAATAATAAAAAATATTTTACTCCTCCATAATTTCATTTACCTGCAATCCGCCTGCAATTAATCAGATTATTTTTCTTACTTGGGCCACCCAAAACACATTTTTCTCCTCCTGTCACCTTCACCGCCACAAGGGAATTGGCATCAAGATCCCAAATCTACCAGAATAAATACCTTGGAGCCAATGATTGTGTACACACAGAAACAGATCTGCACAGTTTCCCTCTCTGTTGCAGGCATGCAGTGTATTTGTGTACAGATTGCATATAATTCCCAACTTGGCCCCTGTTCACTCACACACTGCAGGTGGATACGGACCTGGTTGCTGTCTTTGACATGCACATTTCAAGGATTAGTGGTTGCAGCACGATAGCAAGGGGATTGCGTGCTCTTGCACTAATTTGGGTCAAGCTGTAGTCTGCAACCACTTTCTGACTGAGTTTTAAAACAAACATATCAAAAGTACGAGCAAGGATCTTAACTTCTATTGATATTCTGTTGCTGGCTGCACAGAGGAAACCACAAACCACTTTCTTTTAACCCACTTACCCACTTTACAGACACAGAAACAGCCTGCTCTGAGACCGGCTGGAACAGGGGTTTATAAACTAAAATCCATGATCTCAGTGGATTTTTAGCAAGAAACTGCAAAGGCATGTTTTGGGAACCTCTGAGACCTACGTAAACTTGTTGAGAAGGAGTAAAATATGTGAGCTTTAAAGGTGCAGTCTCATTCTTCTTGTTTTTTTTTTTATCATTTAAAGCTCTATTTAGATGGGTTTATATAATATGTAGAAGTAGAGTAATGCCATAATATTTACAGCCGATTGAAGTGGGATAAGAAAGCTCATCTTTAAAGTGCATATCAGTGGTAAATGAAATGTCAAATGAGCTGACTATTCCAAATAAATAAAGAATTAGGAAAATATTGGTTTATTAAAGGATTATTAACTGAGCGTGAGGTCTGTAGGGAGAAATATCAGACCGAGGTGTTGACAGAAAAACACAGAGGTCTGATATTCCCGTACAGGCCGAGCAAGCAAGGTTAATAATTCATTTATTATATGGCTATTATACATATATAAACACGCAAACGTACAGTATCGCCTGAATATGAAAGCTGCTGATGGTTTTGGGCTCGTAGTCACACCTGTTTGCTTCTTTTACAGACGGTCTATTCAACCTGTGTTTTTTCGAATGCTGTTTAGATAGTTATGGAGTAAGATCATGTCCGACTTGACTTTTCTAATCATGTTTTTAGCTTTCTGGTTTGTAACGAATCTGATACGCAATCAGGACCAATTGTCATGGTAACGGAATGAGATGGGAAAATATCAGACTGGAAATCAGCCAATCAGAGCGTGCGTAGCGTCATAGCCATATATGTGCTTTATTTTTCCTCGCATATGCCTTGAGAAATTAAGTCATAAACATGGGGAATTTAGCCTGATTTCACCTGCTGCTGTGAAATGCTCAGATCTGATACCCTGTGATTTCTGTGACATCACTTGAGGGACTTTATTGATTACGGCTCTTGTAGTTAGTCAGCTTATCAAACAAACATGTAGCTTGTGATATCAATTTTGGTTAATGGCAAAGAAAAGGTGAAAATGTGAAAAAGAAAATGCAACTATAACACACATTAAGTAACTAAATGGGGGGGGGGGGGGGTGTATCAGAATGCATCCCTGGACATATCTGTCGACATATTTGTGTTCTCACCTGTACACTGTCAGTGTGATCTACCATTGTTAGCCAGTAGGAGGCTGTGACAGGTACTACAGTTTTTCTGGACATGTCAAATCTGGCGCCAACAACTGGAGCCAACAGACCTGTTACTGGGTCAACCGTCTGGGATCCATAACAGACCGGGACCAGGCCTGAAATACAAAAGCATAAACAGCTGGAAAAGAGGGCAGATATATAACAAGCGAAGTCTAGTTTTTTTCACAGTACCTTTTCCATCTGGGTCCTCCATTGTCCCTGCTAGTGGTATTACAACCCCAGAGATGAGATCAACATGAGACCCCAGGACAGGTACTTTGAGACCAGATCCCGTGGGGTCAGGGTACTCCATTCCCAGCAGCGCTGGCACACACATATGTGAGCCTGAGCAAGGCATTTCTCCTGATGTAAACAATACAGATGTTTTAGAGGGTTGCCTCTGAAATGTTTACTGCTCAGCCATTAAATTTCCAGAGAGTTGATGTATGTTTACTGCAGAGTGGACTAAAGGAAGAGTTCCTTGTCTGTGGTCTCTCTGTGGTCATTACACAGAATTACATCATTGTAGAAAGTCACTTATGACAAATGTAATAAACACTATAAATAGGTTTTCCAGCAGAACACATACGACAAATCAGCAGCAGTGGAGATGTCTGGCGAAGACTCTCGGCTGCAGAACTGCTGCAGCAGACTGAGTAAAATACCAGATTTATCATGATGATTGGCAGGCCGGTAATGGCTTCTAAGAGCAAATTAATAATTTAATTATTGAAGAGTTGGTATGGCAGCTAAACAACATCAAAAGGTTATCTGTTCTGACATCTGTAATATGTCTGAGGCATTTACATTTAGCATTCTGAGTAACCTGATAGAAATACCAACATTAAGTGACTCAGACTCATCGTTTGTGGTCTGAATCAATACCTCGGCATGGTGAGCTCACAAAGTAACTGTGGGACACTTTAGGTAAAAGCATCTGCAAAATGCATAAAGGTATTAGATTACAAATAAGAAGTCACTCCGGCACTCTCGCAGAAGGTCAGGAACTTAACAAATCAAGAAGGTTTGCATGGTTGCTTCTGAGCAAATAAAAGGTCACATGAAAGGTTGTGGAGATAGGATAATGCCATTCTCCTCAGGCTAATGAAACCCTTTAAACTTTAAAATTACACATGATAATTAATGCACATAATACACATAATACACATAATAACTAAAGCTCCCACCCCACAAAAGGAGAAGCAAATACTTCAGCTAAACAAAAGGACCAAACAATATGAGCCAAAGAAGCGTGCACTCTGTTGAACAATACTGTGGGAATATGGGAAAAGGTTTGCACTGTTTTCCAGATCTATAAGAGACGAACAGTCCAGGGTGGGCCTAGTCTGTAGAATTATGTTCTTCTGTAGTCAGTGTTTGGTGTTCATTTCTCCCATCCTCCCTGAACTCACCCTAGTCATACAACAGTCATACAACATATCAATCAGAACATTATTATGTCCGCCAAGGACGTAATAAAATTATCTGGGTTTATTTATTTGCCTGGCTGTTAGCAGGATTACATCAAAACTACTGCACGGATTTTGACAAAATTTTCACCACAGATAGATATTAGGGCATAGAAGACTCCATTAAATTTTGGAGGTGATCCAGATCAGGATTCTGGACTAAGATTTCACGTTATATGGGCTTTGAAGGATTACGTCAAAACTCCTTCAGGGATTCTCACCAAATTTACACCACAGATAGATATTAGGGCACGGAAGACTCCACTGAATTTTGGAGGTGATCCGGATCTGGATCCGCATTCGGATCCAGATACTGGCTCAGGATTTCACTTTACAGGTTTTTAAGGATTATGTCCAAACTACTTCACGGATTCTCACCAAATTTGCACCACAGATAGATATTAGGGCATGGAAGACTCCACTGAATTTTGGTGATCCGGATCTGGATCTGCAATAGGATCCGGATTCTGGCTCAGGATTTCACTTTATAGGCTTATAAGGATTAAGTCAAAACTTCTTCACGGATTCACACCAAATTTGCACCACAGATAGATATTAGGGCACGGAAGACTCCACTGAATTTTGGAGGTGATCTGGATCTGGATCTGCAAACGGATCCAGATTTTGGCTCAGGATTTCACATTACAGGCTTTTAAGGATTTATTCCAAAACTTATTCTTGGATTCACACCAAATTTGCACCACAAATAGATATTAGGTGATAGAAGACTCAACTGAATTTCAGAGGTGATCCAGATCTGGATCTGCAATCGGATCCGGATTCTGGCTCAGGATTTCACTTTACAGGCTTTTAAGGATTATGTCTAAACTTCTTCATGGATTCTCACCAAATTTTCACCACAGACAGATATTATGACATGGAAGACTCCACTGAATTTTGGTGATCCGGATCTGGATCTGCAATCGGATCCGGATTCTGGTTCAGGATTACACTTTATAGGCTTATAAGGATTAATCAATCACTCACTCAATCAATTTTATTTATATAGCGCCAAATCACAACAAACAGTTGCCCCAAGGCGCTTTATATTGTAAGGCAAGGCCATACAATAATTACGTAAAAACCCCAATGGTCAAAACGACCCCCTGTGAGCAAGCACTTGGCGACAGTGGGAAGGAAAAACTCCCTTTTAACAGGAAGAAACCTCCAGCAGAACCAGGCTCAGGGAGGGGCAGTCTTCTGCTGGGACTGGTTGGGGCTGAGGGAGAGAACCAGGAAAAAGACATGCTGTGGAGGGGAGCAGAGATCAATTACTAATGATTAAATGCAGAGTGGTGCATACAGAGCAAAAAGAGAAAGAAACACTCAGTGCATCATGGGAACCCCCCAGCAGTCTAAGTCTATAGCAGCATAACTAAGGGATGGTTCAGGGTCACCTGATCCAGCCCTAACTATAAGCTTTAGCAAAAAGGAAAGTTTTAAGCCTAATCTTAAAAGTAGAGAGGGAGTCTGTCTCCCTGATCTGAATTGGGAGCTGGTTCCACAGGAGAGGAGCCTGAAAGCTGAAGGCTCTGCCTCCCATTCTACTCTTACAAACCCTAGGAACTACAAGTAAGCCTGCAGTCTGAGAGCAAAGCGCTCTATTGGGGTGATATGGTACTATGAGGTCCCTAAGATAAGATGGGACCTGATTATTCAAAACCTTATAAGTAAGAAGAAGAATTTTAAATTCTATGTTGTATGGCTGGGTGTGCCTGGCTGTCTTCTGTTTCTGTCTTTTGTTTTTCCTTCCAGGTGGCACGCGTTTAGGACTGAGTGGCTGTGTGGCTGAGTTATCAGGACCTCACCCTGATCACCTGAGGCTGATCATGTGCAGCTCGTCAGGACTCACAGCTGTGGTGCATCTATATGGATTGGAGCATGATGGCATTTAAGTCTGGAGTACACAGTGTGTATTTGCCAGAGACTCGACCTTGTGACCAGACGGGTGAGATCGTCATCTTGAGAGCCATCTCATCATCATGGATGCAGAGACCGTCCAGGTTTGATGCCATGGTCTGTGAAAGAGGAGGGGGTGAGGTCTCACGCTCGTCAGCACACTTCCTGAGGTACGTTAGGTTTTGTGACTAACATTAGTACAGTCAGTAAATGTGGTGTCCCTCACACCTTATTATATTGAGCTGTTATGTTAGTCGTTTAATCAGCTTCCACTGCAGTTGAGAATGTGAACTGGGTGTTCCATGCCTGCAGGGTGGGAAGCTGATTAGTGATTAAGCCAGGAAGTGTTTGCTGTTTATGTACACCTTTGAGTGGTCTCTCTGTGTGTGGAGTGTGGACTCACATGATGGTTTCTTCTTTCACAGACTCGGTTTGTCGCGGCCACCTGGGGGGTGTCGGCGGGGTCCTTGGGTCTGAACTATTTCTGGCTCCGGACCGTTTGTGCTGCCTGGAGCGCACCGTATTACCACCTCACCAGACCGCGCACTCATTTGTTTGTATTTATCACATCACTGTTATGTTATTAATTTCAGTTATCCTTTGTACTGTGCTCTGCTTATTTCATACTGGGTCCTTCAAACGCTGGTCGGTTCTCCGTCCTGCGTCCGTCACATAACAGTAGTCTCTGGCCATACATCACAGACCCAGCGGTAGCAGAGGCGGTACCGCGCCGGGAAGGCGGCAGCAGACGTTCAGAAGTTATCCGGATCAGTTGCGGGTGCTCTCCGCCCGGATGGTGCGTGTCGAAGAACCCATTATTGAATACTGATTTGAGCTCTCTTGCAGCCGTTTTCCTGTGTTGTTGCCTTATCCGTGGGTCGTGGTGGAGTGTGAATAGCGACGGCTTTGCGTCACACTCCGACCGGATAAGAGGTTAAACGGGAGCTGCATGAGTGGGTCTGTAATGGGTGAACGCGCACGGCGGAGCTCTGTGACACGGGTCGCTGTGCTTCCTGTTACAGTTGTAGCCCCGTTTCCCCGGGTAAAGATAGCTACTGCGTCTGTTGTGTCAGCTCCGGCGTAATTTAGTTGAAGCACATTTTGGTTTTCTTACACACAGCTGCGCACAGGAAAAGCAGCATGAGTTTTTCTCTGTTACCAAAGGGGTTTTATTTTCAGCACTTTGGCTCCCTCTGTTGGTGACTGAGACATATTACCGTTAATGCTCTTAAGGTGGAACAGGTGTGTTCCCTTTGTTTGAGCTTAATGGTATAAGACACTGATTAGTTTTGTGTTGGTTCATTTTTTGTGGGTGTTTTTTGAGTTGGTTTTTGGGTGAGATTTTTTTACACTATTAGTGTTCTGGGGCCGTGCCCTTGCAGGCTGTCTGGAGCATCAAAAGGACCCAGTTAACTTTATGTTAGTCTGTTAGTCTTTCTTTTTATTTCTTTTGGTTTCACCTCCCAGAGTTGATGGGACGGTCCTCTGGGGGGTGATGGGGGGGGGGGTAATTGGGTTGTTTTTTCTTTTTTTTTGTTTTTGTTGTGCCCTCTCTTCTCCTCTGGCTCCAGCTGTGTGAGCCGTACGTGTCGGCGTTGCTGGAGTGGTGCAGTTTGGTTGTGCTGGGCATTTCCCAGGTAACCTCTGCACCCGGGAGGGGGGGGGGGGGGGTTTGGGGTATTTTCTTTTTATTCCCTCTCTTCTCCTCTGGCTCCAGCCGTGTGAGCCGTAGTTTGTCGGTGTTGCTGGAGTGGTGCAGTTTGGTTATGCTGGGCGTTTCCCAGGTAACCTCTGCACCTGGGGGGGGGGGGGGTTCGGGGTGTTGTTGTTTTTTTTTTGTTGATTCCCTGTTCCACCTCCGGCTTCAGCGTGCCTTTGAGCCGTCTGCCATCGGCGTGGCTGAGGTTTGGGGCAGTGGAATATACCCGCAGCTGGTGGCTGGTTTGGAAGTCGGAGAGGTGGCGCCGTTTTGTGCCGTCTGCCATTACCGCTGTTCCACTCCTCCCGGTTGACTTCTGGGGTATAGTCATGGTTGGCGACGCTGGACATGCTTCCAGTTTACACTGCGCCGAGGGGGTGGGGTTGGGGTTGTTTTGTTTGTATGTTTTTTTTTCCTTTTGTTTTTCCCCCAGTTTCTGCCCTCAGGGTGTGACTGTGGTGTCCTCTGGGGGGGAAAGGGCTGTGGGTCCATCTAGCCATAGACGGCCGCGGCTGGGTCCGTTGGTCATGAGGGGGGGCATCTCCTGGGGGGTGTCGGCGGGGTCCTTGGGTCTGAACTATTTCTGGCTCCGGACCGTTTGTGCTGCCTGGAGCGCACCGTATTACCACCTCACCAGACCGCGCACTCATTTGTTTGTATTTATCACATCACTGTTATGTTATTAAATTCAGTTATCCTTTGTACCGTGCTCTGCTTATTTCATACTGGGTCCTTCAAATGCTGGTCGGTTCTCCATCCTGCGTCTGTCACATAACATTCTATTCTAGAATTAACAGGAAGCCAATGAAGAGAGGCCAATATGGGTGAGATATGCTCTCTCCTTCTAGTCCCCGTTAGTACTCTAGCTGCAGCATTTTGAATTAACTGAAGGCTATTCAGGGAACGTTTAGGACAACCTGATAATAATGAATTACAATAGTCCAGCCTAGAGGAAATAAATGCATGAATTAGTTTTTCAGCATCACTCTGAGACAAGACCTTTCTAATTTTAGAGATATTGCATAAATGCAAAAAAGCAGTCCTACATATTTGTTTAATATGCGCTTTGAATGACATATCAATTCAATCAATTCAATCAATTTTTTTATATAGCGCCAAATCACAACAAACAGTTGCCCCAAGGCGCTTTATATTGTAAGGCAAGGCCATACAATAATTATGTAAAACCCCAACGGTCAAAACGACCCCCTGTGAGCAAGCACTTGGCTACAGTGGGAAGGAAAAACTCCCTTTTAACAGGAAGAAACCTCCAGCAGAACCAGGCTCAGGGAGGGGCAGTCTTCTGCTGGGACTGGTTGGGGCTGAGGGAGAGAACCAGGAAAAAGACATGCTGTGGAGGGGAGCAGAGATCGATCACTAATTATTAAATGCAGAGTGGTGCATACAGAGCAAAAAGAGAAAGAAACAATGCATCATGGGAACCCCCCAGCAGTCTACGTCTATAGCAGCATAACTAAGGGATGGTTCAGGGTGACCTGATCCAGCCCTAACTATAAGCTTTAGCAAAAAGGAAAGTTTTAAGCCTAATCTTAAAAGTAGAGAGGGTGTCTGTCTCCCTGATCTGAATTGGGAGCTGGTTCCACAGGAGAGGAGCCTGAAAGCTGAAGGCTCTGCCTCCCATTCTACTCTTACAAACCCTAGGAACTACAAGTAAGCCTGCAGTCTGAGAGCGAAGCGCTCTATTGGGGTGATATGGTACTACGAGGTCCCTAAGATAAAATGGGACCTGATAATTCAAAACCTTATAAGTAAGAAGAAGAATTTTAAATTCTATTCTAGAATTAACAGGAAGCCAATGAAGAGAGGCCAATATGGGTGAGATATGCTCTCTCCTTCTAGTCCCCGTCAGTACTCTAGCTGCAGCATTTTGAATTAACTGAAGGCTTTTTAGGGAACCTTTAGGACACCCTGATAATAATGAATTACAATAGTCCAGCCTAGAGGAAATAAATGCATGAATTAGTTTTTCAGCATCACTCTGAGACAAGACCTTTCTGATTTTAGAGATATTGCGTAAATGCAAAAAAGCAGTCCTACATATTTGTTTAATATGTGCTTTGAATGACATATCCTGATCAAAAATGACTCCAAGATTTCTCACAGTATTACTAGAGGTCAGGGTAATGCCATCCAGAGTAAGGATCTGGTTAGACACCATGTTTCTAAGATTTGTGGGGCCAAGTACAATAACTTCAGTTTTATCTGAGTTTAAAAGCAGGAAATTAGAGGTCATCCATGTCTTTATGTCTGTAAGACAATCCTGCAGTTTAGCTAATTGGTGTGTGTCCTCTGGCTTCATGGATAGATAAAGCTGGGTATCATCTGCGTAACAATGAAAATTTAAGCAATACCGTCTAATAATACTGCCTAAGGGAAGCATGTATAAAGTGAATAAAATTGGTCCTAGCACAGAACCTTGTGGAACTCCATAATTAACTTTAGTCTGTGAAGAAGATTCCCCATTTACATGAACAAATTGTAATCTATTAGACAAATATGATTCAAACCACCGCAGCGCAGTGCCTTTAATACCTATGGCATGCTCTAATCTCTGTAATAAAATTTTATGGTCAACAGTATCAAAAGCAGCACTGAGGTCTAACAGAACAAGCACAGAGATGAGTCCACTGTCCGAGGCCATAAGAAGATCATTTGTAACCTTCACTAATGCTGTTTCTGTACTATGATGAATTCTAAAACCTGACTGAAACTCTTCAAATAGACCATTCCTCTGCAGATGATCAGTTAGCTGTTTTACAACTACCCATTCAAGAATTTTTGAGAGAAAAGGAAGGTTGGAGATTGGCCTATAATTAGCTAAGATAGCTGGGTCAAGTGATGGCTTTTTAAGTAATGGTTTAATTACTGCCACCTTAAAAGCCTGTGGTACATAGCCAACTAACAAAGATAGATTGATCATATTTAAGATCGAAGCATTAAATAATGGTAGGGCTTCCTTGAGCAGCCTGGTAGGAATGGGGTCTAATAAACATGTTGATGGTTTGGATGAAGTAACTAATGAAAATAACTCAGACAGAACAATCGGAGAGAAAGAGTCTAACCAAATACCAGCATCACTGAAAGCAGCCAAAGATAACGATACGTCTTTGGGATGGTTATGAGTAATTTTTTCTCTAATAGTTAAAATTTTGTTAGCAAAGAAAGTCATGAAGTCATTACTAGTTAAAGTTAATGGAATACTCAACTCAATAGAGCTCTGACTCTTTGTCAGCCTGGCTACAGTGCTGAAAAGAAACCTGGGGTTGTTCTTATTTTCTTCAATTAGTGATGAGTAGAAAGATGTCCTAGCTTTACGGAGGGCTTTTTTATAGAGCAACAGACTCTTTTTCCAGGCTAAGTGAAGATCTTCTAAATTAGTGAGACGCCATTTCCTCTCCAACTTACGGGTTATCTGCTTTAAACTACGAGTTTGTGAGTTATACCACGGAGTCAGGCACTTCTGATCTAAAGCTCTCTTTTTCAGAGGAGCTACAGCATCCAAAGTTGTCTTCAATGAGGATGTAAAACTACTGACGAGATACTCTATCTCACTTACAGAGTTTAGGTAGCTACTCTGCACTGTGTTGGTATATGGCATTAGAGAACATAAAGAAGGAATCATATCCTTAAACCTAGTTACAGCGCTTTCTGAAAGACTTCTAGTGTAATGAAACTTATTCCCCACTGCTGGGTAGTCCATCAGAGTAAATGTAAATGTTATTAAGAAATGATCAGACAGAAGGGAGTTTTCAGGGAATACTGTTAAGTCTTCTATTTCCATACCATAAGTCAGAACAAGATCTAAGATATGATTAAAGTGGTGGGTGGACTCATTTACTTTTTGAGCAAAGCCAATAGAGTCTAATAATAGATTAAATGCAGTGTTGAGGCTGTCATTCTCAGCATCTGTGTGGATGTTAAAATCACCCACTATAATTATCTTATCTGAGCTAAGCACTAAGTCAGACAAAAGGTCTGAAAATTCACAGAGAAACTCACAGTAACGACCAGGTGGACGATAGATAATAACAAATAAAACTGGTTTTTGGGACTTCCAATTTGGATGGACAAGACTAAGAGTCAAGCTTTCAAATGAATTAAAGCTCTGTCTGGGTTTTTGATTAATTAATAAGCTGGAATGGAAGATTGCTGCTAATCCTCCGCCCCGGCCCGTGCTACGAGCATTCTGACAGTTAGTGTGACTCGGGGGTGTTGACTCATTTAAACTAACATATTCATCCTGCTGTAACCAGGTTTCTGTAAGGCAGAATAAATCAATATGTTGATCAATTATTATATCATTTACCAACAGGGACTTAGAAGAGAGAGACCTAATGTTTAATAGACCACATTTAACTGTTTTAGTCTGTGGTGCAGTTGAAGGTGCTATATTATTTTTTCTTTTTGAATTTTTATGCTTAAATAGATTTTTGCTGGTTATTGGTGGTCTGGGAGCAGGCACCGTCTCTACGGGGATGGGGTAATGAGGGGATGACAGGGGGAGAGAAGCTGCAGAGAGGTGTGTAAGACTACAACTCTGCTTCCTGGTCCCAACCCTGGATAGTCACGGTTTGGAGGATTTAAGAAAATTGGCCAGATTTCTAGAAATGAGAGCTGCTCCATCCAAAGTGGGATGGATGCCGTCTCTCCTAACAAGACCAGGTTTTCCCCAGAAGCTTTGCCAATTATCTATGAAGCCCACCTCATTTTTTGGACACCACTCAGACAGCCAGCAATTCAAGGAGAACATGCGGCTAAACATGTCACTCCCGGTCCGATTGGGGAGGGGCCCAGAGAAAACTACAGAGTCCGACATTGTTTTTGCAAAGTTACACACCGATTTAATGTTAATTTTAGTGACCTCCGATTGGCGTAACCGGGTGTCGTTACTGCCGACGTGAATTACAATCTTACCAAATTTACGCTTAGCCTTAGCCAGCAGTTTCAAATTTCCTTCAATGTCGCCTGCTCTGGCCCCCGGAAGACAATTGACTATGGTTGCTGGTGTCGCTAACTTCACATTTCTCAAAACAGAGTCGCCAATAACCAGAGTTTGATCCTCGGCGGGTGTGTCGTCGAGTGGGGAAAAACGGTTAGAGATGTGAACGGGTTGGCGGTGTACACGGGGCTTCTGTTTAGGGCTACGCTTCCTCCTCACAGTCACCCAGTCAGCCTGCTTTCCCGGCTGCTCGGGATCTGCCAGGGGGTAACTAACGGCGGCTAAGCTACCTTGGTCCGCACCGACTACAGGGGCCTGGCTAGCTGTAGAATTTTCCACGGTGCGGAGCCGAGTCTCCAATTCGCCCAGCCTGGCCTCCAAAGCTACGAATAAGCTACACTTATTACAAGTACCGTTACTGCTAAAGGAGGCCGAGGAATAACTAAACATTTCACACCCAGAGCAGAAAAGTGCGGGAGAGACAGGAGAAGCCGCCATGCTAAATCGGCTAAGAGCTAGTAGCTACGCTAAGCTAGCGGATTCCTAAAAACACGCAAAGTGAATAATGTGTAAATAATTTAGAGGTGATTCAGCAGAAGGAGTGCTTTAGTTAAGGCACGTAAAGATTACACTGGGAAACAAATCGTAATCTAGATAACTAGATCAATCTAACTGCGCAGATTAAACAGCTAACAGATACAGAAAAACACCGCTGTGCTCCGGAACAGGAAGTGATACAATACCGCAGTGAGAGCCAACCACCAGTAGAGGCCTGATCAAAAATGACTCCAAGATTTCTCACAGTATTACTAGAGGTCAGGGTAATGCCATCCAGAGTAAGGATCTGGTTAGACACCATGTTTCTAAGATTTGTGGGGCCAAGTACAATAACTTCAGTTTTATCTGAGTTTAAAAGCAGGAAATTAGAGGTCATCCATGTCTTTATGTCTGTAAGACAATCCTGCAGTTTAGCTAATTGGTGTGTGTCCTCTGGCTTCATGGATAGATAAAGCTGGGTATCATCTGCGTAACAATGAAAATTTAAGCAATGCCGTCTAATAATACTGCCTAAGGGAAGCATGTATAAAGTGAATAAAATTGGTCCTAGCACAGAACATGGTGGAACTCCATAATTAACCTTAGTCTGTGAAGAAGATTCCCCATTTACATGAACAAATTGTAATCTATTAGATAAATATGATTCAAACCACCGCAGCGCAGTGCCTTTAATACCTATGGCATGCTCTAATCTCTGTAATAAAATTTTATGGTCAACAGTATCAAAAGCAGCACTGAGGTCTAACAGAACAAGCACAGAGATGAGTCCACTGTCTGAGACCATAAGAAGATCATTTGTAACCTTCACTAATGCTGTTTCTGTACTATGATGAATTCTAAAACCTGACTGAAACTCTTCAAATAGACCATTCCTCTGCAGATGATCAGTTAGCTGTTTTACAACTACCCTTTCAAGAATTTTTGAGAGAAAAGGAAGGTTGGAGATTGGCCTATAATTAGCTAAGATAGCTGGGTCAAGTGATGGCTTTTTAAGTAATGGTTTAATTACTGCCACCTTAAAAGCCTGTGGTACATAGCCAACTAATAAAGATAGATTGATCATATTTAAGATCGAAGCATTAAATAATGGTAGGGCTTCCTTGAGCAGCCGGGTAGGAATGGGGTCTAATAGACATGTTGATGGTTTGGATGAAGTAACTAATGAAAATAACTCAGACAGAACAGTCTGAGAGAAAGAGTCTAACCAAATACCGGCATCACTGAAAGCAGCCAAAGATAACGATACGTCTTTGGGATGGTTATGAGTAATTTTTTCTCTAATAGTTAAAATTTTATTAGCAAAGAAAGTCATGAAGTCATTACTAGTTAAAGTTAAAGGAATACTCGGCTCAATAGAGCTCTGACTCTTTGTCAGCCTGGCTACAGTGCTGAAAAGAAACCTGGGGTTGTTCTTATTTTCTTCAATTAGTGATGAGTAGTAAGATGTCCTAGCTTTACGGAGGGCTTTTTTATAGAGCAACAGACTCTTTTTCCAGGCTAAGTGAAGATCTTCTAAATTAGTGAGATGCCATTTCCTCTCCAACTTACGGGTTATCTGCTTTAAGCTGCGAGTTTGTGAGTTATACCACGGAGTCAGGCACTTCTGATTTAAAGCTCTCTTTTTCAGAGGAGCTACAGCATCCAAAGTTGTCTTCAATGAGGATGTAAAACTATTGACGAGATACTCTATCTCACTTACAGAGTTTAGGTAGCTACTCTGCACTGTGTTGGTATATGGCATTAGAGAACATAAAGAAGGAATCATATCCTTAAACCTAGTTACAGCGCTTTCTGAAAGACTTCTAGTGTAATGAAACTTATTCCCCACTGCTGGGTAGTCCATCAGAGTAAATGTAAATGTTATTAAGAAATGATCAGACAGAAGGGAGTTTTCAGGGAATACTGTTAAGTCTTCAATTTCCATACCATAAGTCAGAACAAGATCTAAGATATGATTAAAGTGGTGGGTGGACTCATTTACATTTTGAGCAAAGCCAACTGAGTCTAATAATAGATTAAATGCAGTGTTGAGGCTGTCATTCTCAGCATCTGTGTGGATGTTAAAATCGCCCACTATAATTATCTTATCTGTGCTAAGCACTAAGTCAGACAAAAGGTCTGAAAATTCACAGAGAAACTCACAGTAACGACCAGGTGGACGATAGATAATAACAAATAAAACTGGTTTTTGGGACTTCCAATTTGGATGGACAAGACTAAGAGTCAAGCTTTCAAATGAATTAAAGCTCTGTCTGGGTTTTTGATTAATTAATAAGCTGGAATGGAAGATTGCTGCTAATCCTCCGCCTCGGCCCGTGCTACGAGCGTTCTGGCAGTTAGTGTGACTCAGGGGTGTTGACTCATTTAAA